>NW_027273877.1:9755000-9907500 GCF_046630095.1 Trachinotus anak
AAAAATGTCTATAATGAAATTATGATATAATATTATGTCATTATTAAACAAAAACACTTTTGGTATTTTGAAACAAAGATGTATATAAGTAAATTCAGATATTATGACAAGGAATTATAAACTAATATTTCATAATAATGTGTTCCTTTTAATTCAGTTTCTTCATTTATTTTCACATATCGTTTGTTCATTTATATTTTTCACAACTTATTCATATGATTATTTATGTTAATTTATATATATTTTTAAATTTATGTACTATTGACCCTTCCATAGGCGAGGCTTTGCACAGGAATTCATGAAGTCACATAAATTATTATAATTTTCAAACACTGCTGTGTATTTGTTTTGTTGGTGTAGAATGTGACATTTATCTTGCAAACTCGTCCATTTGGTAATTCATCATTTCCATCTACTTAACATTTTCATCATAGTACTACTGTAAGTCCTTTTCATGCATAGTGTAATGTAATGTGGTACATGAGCACATGGAAATGACAGTATGGAAATGGGGTAATCAGCAGTTCTCTTGCTGTGGCAGAGAAAATGTGCTGAGCTGTGTGTAACCTACAACTTCACAATCCACGGTTCTTGCTCATTGTGACCCTATTGTGCCAAACCTAAGTGGCTCCATGAAAACAGCAATTTGAAGAAAAACAAAAGACGAAAATCTTCAGTAGGATGCACCTGCCGGCTGCTGCGATGTGATGAGAGGAGGGAGAGAGAGCGAGAGGTGAGATTTATTGTAATTACATTTGGATGCTGTCGATAATGCCGTGCAGCTCGGTGGTTCCTGTCATCAAGAAATGCATTACACTACACTGGCAACCACATGAAACTCTCTCTACCTTCTTTTCTCCCTCTGTCACTTCACCTCTCTCCTGAATTCCTCAATCTGCCTCCTTTCTTAAACTCTCGGCGACTTTCTTCCCCCGTCGCTCGTTTTCTCTTCCCTACCCCACCCACTCGCTCAGCTCTCCATCCCTCCCTGCTTTCCATTGTCATCTATCTCCATTTGAAAGCAATCATGTTCCCTTTTTTCCATCGGCACATATCCTCTGTTACTCTCGTCCCACCATGTGTCCTCCCCCACTCTTCTCTGTCCTCTCCCTTCATCTGAAGCATGACTGTAAGGCAGCAATCACCGTGTTCTTTGAAGTAAGTTATTACAACATACCCAACAGGGATCTCAGCTGCCAACCAGCCATATCACAGCAGAGCAGAACCAGCTGTATTTAGGTGGCTACACTAATGGAGGTGAGTTCAGGCAAAGCTAACCAGGCTGGAATGACAGGACTATCAGTTGTGCTCCTCTGCAGGTGTGTTTGAGCTGACTCATCAATAGGATTCACAGGGCTCATCAGAAATATTCAGACGTTTTGTGTATTTCTTGTGCTGTGTGCAGCTGATATCTGACAGCCAGACAAACTAATGGGTGCCTGTCTTACAGCGGCTCAATTCCTGGATGTATGTGAGATCTAATGTCAGAGCCAAAAGAGGGGCATTAGGAAAGTCCGGACCCTCATGTAAATCCCTGAGGCGTCAATAAATACTTGCTACACATGAACATATATAATGGGAACGCTCTGATGCAATCCACATTTAACATACAGAAAATAAATGGAATAGTTAAGAAATATGCTTATTGGCTTTTTTTTGCTGAGAGTTAGATGAGATAATAGAGTCTGCTGTAACTTTTAACACACTAAAATGTATTCTAGACCTGTTATATATTTTGGTGAGTTATGCACTTACAGTGTCCCAAATGTTTCCGGCAATTCTCACACCTACAGAGAGTCAGTTTTATGTGGTCGCCTGTCACTGATGTCATATCCCCTATGCTCATGCGTTGGTGTCGTGGTTGCCTGCCAGAGGCTTTTACCTGGTTTTAAATCACATTTTTAAGCTGGATGAAAGATTGTAGTCATCACCATAACTTCTGAGGAGTTGTAATAAATAAATATGAAATGGAAATTGATCAAAATGGTCAAAATCTTATGTTGATATTAAATTGAACTGAATTGTGTCTCGGAGAAATAGGCTAGACAAAGATGAGCTCTTATTTTGTTTCTTACTTTCCTCTGGGAAGGATGTCACTGTGTTTGATCGTTAATATAACCCCTTGTAAAACCACAACTGTGCAGTTCAATCAAACAACATAAATAATAATAAATGAATTAATAATAAAGTGTTAATCATTAATCTTTAGAGTGGTTGTAGATTGATTTCTTCTGCACTATAAAGCCCTGTGATTGAACCGTAGGCAGTCTGTGAGCCTTTTTAACGTGTGTATCTCGTGCAGTTACTGTGTTTTTCTCTCTGGTGTGGACTCATCAGATCAAGCAGCAGAAAGATGTATCACATATTCACAAAGTTGCTTATTTTGCTGTGACACAGAGACAAAATGACAGTATATGAAACCACTGATCACTTTGTTTCCATGCAGAAATGAGCATGAGACACAGCCACAACAGGTGCATAAACATCAGTTCTGGATGCTGTAGTTTCCAATCTGATCTATAAGGATTTGGTTGACGCTGATTATTTAAGATACAGATTTTATGACCAGGAAATGAACTAAGTCAGTTTCATTTCATTGTTCAAGGATGTTTAAATTATTATACGAATAAACATATATATATATAGCAGCCTAAAAAGTGAGTGGAGTGACTGGTTAATAATGCAGAGACACTCCACAGAATGATTTAGAAGGAGCTCACTGTTGTGAAACTCTTCAATCATGTGATATTTGCCTGTTCCCTGAGATGCGGGTTGTGCTTGTGCGTCACTTACGATCAGTTTTTGTGTATTTGTGGCTCAAGCTCACGAGCATTTTGCCAGACATGCGTGGGAGGAGAGATGCTTTCCCAGTGCTTCTGCAGTTTTAGTCGTCCAAAGCGGTCGGAAAAGGTCACAGATTCCTGACACCAACACCAGGCTTCGTAATGAGGTCCGTTCAAACTACTGAATCACAGGAAACCTTTTCATACGTGTACAGAAAGCTCACCCAGGATGGCCACCACCACGTCATCTTTGAGGATTTCAATGGAGCCGCGGGAGATGAAGTAAAGCGCCGTGAGCACGTCTCCACTGTGGACTAAGGTGTCTCCAGGGGGCGCGTGGGTGGTCTTGAACCTCATGGCCAGGGCCCGTAAGCAGCCCTTGGTGGCTCCGCGAAACGCCTTACAGCCCTGGAGGAGGTTTTTGTTGAGGTGAAGGCAGATATCCGCCTGCAGGCACTCTGGGAAACCCTTCAGAACCTGAGTGTGGAACATGGGCCAAAGCACACATGATCATGATGATTACATGTGAGATGGAAGTAGTGTATTTTTTTTTCTTTTAGACACTCTCAGTGTTTTGATGTGAGTTTTGGTTGGGGGTGAAGTTCAAGGTCAAATTGACTGGATTTCCAGAGAAATTTGGTACAATTGCCACTTGTGTTCTTTCCTTCTTCTCAAAACCTATTATATCCTGCAGTAAATGTTCTTCTACACAACACAGCTACAATTTAGTGTTTGACTGTGTCTTTCAGCAACTTTTGATGAGAGACAGGACAGAACATTCAGTGACTGAGAAGCTGCAGATAATTGACAGCTCCAGCTCCAAACACGGGTTCAGTAATTGTTGTGTGTCTGCTCTCTGTTAGTGATACTTGGGCACAAGAGTTTCACTGCCTTTATGTGCGGCCATGATGAAACTATCTATGAACCGTTACCTGCAATATGCAAGACCAAAAAGAAGAAATAATAGTCCCAAAGAATGTTGCTATTGAAACATCCCTCAATAATCTGATCCATATTCTGCTCTGTAGTTAAAAAAGAGACAAAAACAAATATAAATAAAGAAACGTGGCCCAACCGTGATTGGTAAAGCCTTCCTACCCGTCCGAGTGGGAAACTGTTGAAAATATAATAAAAAATATATGATAAATACATTTTATTATTATAATTTTTTTTTTTATAAGGACCAACTATTAATACACTTACCCTTTAAAAGACAATGATACAGTGACCACTGACAAAACTAATGATCGAACAACAACATGAACTGACTGGAGGTAACATTTTCTTTTTAAACTTGAACACAACTGACACTGGAAGGCAGGGAAAAGGGCTTCAAGGACACATAAGGGACAGTTGAAACAAGAAAACACAATATCTATATATTATCTATTGTCATTTACACATAAAATAAAATGTGCTGATGACAAGAGAACAGCGAGGGAAAATAAATAAATGCAGCCTGAGCTGGTTTTCTGGCTCTGACAGGCTTTTTTCAGAACAAAAACTGATCAGTAGATTTGGAAAGGAAAGACCGAACAACATTTGGCAAGCGCAGGTGCCACCACGGAGCGTGCAGCCAAGCCTCCCACAGTGGGAGGGAAACCTGGCAGTGCCCGGCGCGGCTGTGCCCACTCTCACAGGCATGATTCACTCTGTCTCTGGTACCAGATGAATATCATGGGGTTGTGTTTGAATACACAGATTTCATGCAAAAGGGACCTCGAGGCAGGCCACATGCAAGTCTACCACTGATAGACTATTACTGTGGCCTGCAGGGAGCATTCAGGATTAATGTATGTGTGTCTTCTGCAGTAACTGGCATGCAAAAGTCACCCCTGTAAATCTAGGATGTGGCATCATGTTCATGTATGTACAGTAAATTGTGTAACAGATAAAACACTGCAGGACCATGCTCTATAATAACATGCATGTCTGCGACAATAATGAAACAAATACATATTAAAACCTTAACATTACATACATTTTGTCTTCTGCACATTAAAACTAAAAACGAATAACTGAGAGCATTCTACTACTGATATCAGGCACAGCTAATGAAGCTCTACCACTGTGGAACATACTGACATTAGTTGTGTTAACACATGTACCTCCTGCTCTTACCAGAGTGGTGGGGTCATTCCATTTGACATGAGGCAGACATGGAAAAGACAAACTTATATAAGTACCATGAACAGTATCATGATGAGAAATGCGAGAGTTACTGCATGCATGTGCAGTAACTGTAGCTTTCATTTAACTTGAGGCTATGATCAAACATTGCACAGTATAATCGTGATGAAAACATTATACTATGCCAGTGACATAGTGAGTTTGCTTTACATTGATGTGGTAAGAGCGTTTCCCAGGGGACAGGATAGTTGAAACTCAGCAGACAAATGATGATCAAAACATCAAACTCACACAAATGAGTTTGTAAAGGAGAGAAGAAGCAACAGCAGGAAGCAATGACAAACTTAAAGTTAAACGTATTTTGTTTCCATTGTGAAAAAACACATGCTCCTCTCGTACCATGTTCATGTCAATGCCGTTGGTGTACGTCCAGGCATGTTGGAAGTACTCCTCCAGCCTCTGCCTCAGCGGGTTTGGGATCTGGTGGAAGCGGATGAATTCTTTGACCCGCAGCATCTGGAGGTGATACCTGGCTGTACCTGAATACAACCTCTGGATGATGGCGGACACGTTCCCAAAGATGCTGGCGTACATTAGAGCTGGGAGAGAAGCCATACAGGTGACTGTTGAGCAGCAGTAGCTAAGGCTGCTCATACCCACTACCCACTTCTTATTCTCTTTATTCCAGAGCATTTTCTCAAGGAAAGACCTACCTGATGCCATGTTAAAGCTTTAATGCACTGTGCATGCATTGAATCACAACTGTGTTATATCAGGATTTGATAATAGTACATGTATTAAGAAAAAAATATAAGGATGTTTCCTTTGAAATTACCACATCTAACTATTTATTGGCTTGTAGCACTAAAAATGTTCAGTAAAGGTCTAGATTCCAAACAGCTACATGAAATAATGTGTGTTCTGTATACAACCCTGATTACAGAGCAACAACATAGTCTGTATGAGCTGTGACTCAGCTGTCACTCACATCCAATAAGCATGACGCAGATGGAAAAGATCTTCTCAGAGTTGGTGTTGGGGGAGACATTCCCAAAGCCCACACTGGTCAGACTGCTGAAGGTGAAATAGAGCGCTGTGACGTACTTATCTTTGATGGAGGGGCCCGAGCTGGGGTCACTGTAGTTGTATTTTTTTCCTACAATGAATAACAATAATAGAGTACATAAAAAAGTGAAGTACAATTTTCTTTGGCAAACTTTGAAACTTGAACAAAAGGCATGTAAAATCACCTATTGACACCCCCAGGTTGTCCAGCCAGCCAATCTTGTGCTCCAAATAAGGCTTCTCCACATTGCCAATCGCATACCAGATGCAGGCCAACCAATGGGCGATGAGGGCAAAGATGCACATGAGCAGCATCAGGACGGCGGCACCGTACTCCGAATAGCGGTCTAACTTACGGGCAACACGTACCAGTCGTAGGAGACGGGCCGTCTTTAGCAGGCCAATCAGAGTGGTGGTCTAACAAACAGAGGAAAAATACAAGGTTCAGTTAGTCACATGAAAGTGTGGGTTGTGGATGTGTGAATGTTAAAATGTGCTAATATCTGCTGTGTTGCCTGTCCAGCTTCAGGTCCTCTTTCTCCTCCTCTTTTGCTATTGGCTAGTGAATCTGGGGACGGGTGGCCAATCACAGATCATCTGGGGGTATATGGGACCCTTCTGTTTAAACCCAGACTCCTTGTACTGCAAGGTCTTTGTTTCAGGGCTTTGTCTAAAATTGGTCCTTAATGTCAGACAGGTAGTGGTTATGCTGTTTATGCTGTTAAAAGGAGCTATTTATAAGTTTTGATATTGGTACATAGCCAATGTTAGCATTAACAGCTGTTTACAGAAAATAAGTGATAGATAGATAGCAAAACAAAAGGGTTGTTTTCCACAGCTGTTGATGAGTAAAGGAATGAAATTTGATGCTAGACTCACAACTTTTCTTTTTGACTGGTAAGTAAAAGGCTGCTAATTCTAACATTGGCGATATAGCAATATCAGAACTTCCACAAAACTCCTTTAAAGTCAGTTAATAGTTAAGCACCTTTGTCCTGCTTTTGTGTGTTCAGGTTATTGCAATATTCTATTTGTGTAGTTCATTTGGTTTTGGGGTTTTATTTCTTATTAGGGCTCATTGGTTTAGGAACAGTGCTTAGCAGGAGTAAAATCCTGAGCTTAATATACAAATACTATAATAATTAAAAGTACATAGGTATCATCAGCAAAATGTAGCTGAATTATCAAAAGTAAAAGTAACCCTTTTGCAGTCAAATAGTTCCAGTGAATAACATATTATCATATGTGACGATTGATTGTTAATATTGATGCATTGATGTGTAAACAGCTATTTACTGTTGCAGCTGCTCAAGGTGGAGCTAGTTTTAACTAGTTTATATACAGTTAGGTGGTTTAGTAAAGTACTTCCCAATCCAGGGATCAGGCTCCTCCAAAAGGTCACAAGATAAATCTGAGAGGTCATGAGATGATCAATGGGAGGAGAAAGAAGAAAAACAAAGATGTGCAGTGTAAATTTGCATAATTTTGGGGGACTTTTCTCTAATTTTTGTTTCTTTTATGGAATACTGGGTAATTTGAAATGTGTGTGCCTTTAAATGAACCAATGTATCAAGGGGACATTTGTGTCTTTGGTGGAACTGCAAACAACCCACAGATATCTGTAATGTGACAAGGTGCCACAACTAGACACCATTTTTGTTGCTTTTTTGATGTTGGAAAGAAGTTGGGCACCACTGATTTAATCTTTAACAATGTGTTATATTTTATAAAATGTTTTTATGTAAAATCTTAATCTACAAAAGTAACAAAAACATACATAGAAGAAATAAACATAATGTAAGGTACAATATTTCTCTCTGAAATGCAGTGGAGGGAAATTCCTTACATCAACTTGTAAAGCCTACAGCATCTTTGAAAGATGCTGAATACCCCGTATGTAATCTCTTATAATTTGTTAATAATCAAGTATTAGAGGTAAATTAGCAGTAACGTTTACCTTTATACAGCCATACAAAATTACACATCAGACCAGAGGTTTGCAGCAAAGTGAACAAGTTGTTTGTTGCCTTTCGGTGTCAGGGGTTGGGTTCAGGGTCATGAGGACAGGATTAGGGTTTCAGAAACATATGTAGCTGATCTTATTCACACACCACATGTAGTAGACACACAGACTAGACAGTGGATGATTCCTGGATCATTCCTGCTGGTGTAAACAGATCTTTCAAGGACCCAGCGTCCCTCATTGTCAACACATCTTCACTGACTTTGGTGTTTCATCTGTTGGCTGATGATAAGGCACTTCTGAATAACTGCATATGATGACGGCAAAATTACTTCTTAAAAACATAAATATCAGCAGCTTGGAAACTGTCAAAGCCTTGAAGCCAGGCAGTGGGAAGCAAACCAGCATCTAAGCAGCCCCTCAGAATGTATACACACACACAGAGAACAGACAGAAACGGGCTTGCATGCATACATTACAATGTACACACGCGCACACACACACACACACACACAGCCTTCAGTTCTGTTTAATTCAAAGCACTTTAATCCTCCCGTCTGCATTTTCTAGCCTGACTAAATTAACACACAGACAGTGTGGGTGGAGATGGGGAGTGGGGGGGTGGGGTGGGAGGTCGGGGGTGGGGGGGGGGCAGGATACAGCCATGACATGACACAACTTCCAATCTATTAGTGTCGCGCAATCTGTAAACACAATAAAAGACTTTGAGAATGCTAATAGGCCCTTCCACTCCCTATCTTACCTGACAATTATCCTAATATCCTGAGGGAAATCATTACCTGCAGCCTCCTGTTAATTGTCCTCCTCACGTCTGTACTTGCTTAGGTGAGTAAATATTATCTGGACTATTCAGAGTAAAAGCAGGAAGGGGGCTGCTGGATTTTTATGCTTTTGAAGAGGGATGATTCATGAGGGAGGGTGTGTCTCCGTCATGGTGAGTAGGGGTGCTGTATCTGCCTCTGATGGGTCCATTAAAGAGCCTCCGTCCTCCCAATCTCACCCCGAAATCACCGCCATCATTCACTGCCGTGCATCCAGCCAGCTTGCCATCTCACTGACAACTGAAACAGTGAATAAATCTTATATAGAAACGGATAAGCCCTAAACGATCCACTGAGCATTGTCTGTGAGCGTGTACCGCCTTAGGTGTAGTGCAGCCGACTCCGATGACACAGCACACATTGTATGTGGCCCACACAGTGTAACGTTGATTAAAATCTGGGCTTACAGTAAGTCGGAGGCGTTTTGAGCTGAGGAGTGGAGCTAAAGCTCCCATTACCAACCAGCTGTATAAAACATATCCGCCGAATATCCCTCTGGCCATCTGCCACCGCGGCTCTCCAAGCTCACATGGCCACTTTAAAACACCAAGAGTCAACAAAGGCTGTGATGTCAACTCCGTGGACTTGAACACAACATGCTATCAATGTGCTATTCTTATGTGAAACTGGTGTAGAAATACCCCATAATTTCATGATGTCCTGCAAAGTTAGTGAAACAGCAAGCTGAACTTTAACGTATGAAACTGACAAGATTTTAGATTTCTTACTGGGGATACCTCACTTCACTAATGGACCTCAGTGTAGGTGCTTATCTCAGGCCTGGATCACACTACATGTTCCTCAGGTCAACTCAGAGCTTAGAAAGACTGCTTTTAGATTTTGTGCTCCAGACTAATGGCGTAACTGTCGACGGTGCCGTAGCTGTCAGGGGCCCTTGACAAACAAATATTAATTAACGAATATTATTTCTCCCCAACACTTATCTGAATTGGTTACTTTCCTCTCTAAGGTTATGAAGGAAGGCTTTCTGGGAAATCCTAATCTGACCAATGAGCTTGGTCCCTGTCATTTGTGAAAAATTCAGCTCTTCAGCAAACGGACGATTCAGTCAGCAGCATAATGTTTAAAAAAGTGGCGCTCAGAAGAGGAAGGATAGAAGAGAACAAGAAAATAAATACAGGTTGATGATGATGATGATGACATTGGACTGACACTGCTAAAGGTTAGTCAATCAGCACATGCACACACACCTCTCTTATTTGTGTCTGAGTCTGAGATTTTTCTTGCTAGCAAACTTTAATTTCAGTCTTTTTTTTTTTACTTAACAGGAACCTTGTCAAATTAAACGACGCAATAACAGAGGCGGTATTGGTCATACTGTGGTGGTGAGAGCAAACCACAGCAGTGAAGTCAGCCAGAAAAGGAAACAATGAGCTGAAAGATGCTGAAATGTTCTGCAGGGTTGAGGGAGGTTTGTCACTATGAGCTTTCACAGACAGTACAAGAGGTCATGCAATTCACTGTTAGTCTGAAAATCCAGATTACTGCAGCTTTGACCACGTTCCAAACCCTGAAGCCCCTTTGCTGCCCTCTATACACTACACAGGTGATGGAACAAGTTAACAACACTGCTGTGCTTTTTGCTCTTAATCTAAAAAACATACTGCACAGAGCTATATTATTCTTTGGGGAAAAGTTGCACAGGGATGTAAAACACAACTCTTTGTCTATTCTGTGTGCACCATTCCAGCAGCTGCTTCTCACAATGACCCTGCATCCTCTTCCTCTGTTGTTAGGCAGCCGTTGCAGCAGTTCTTTGGCAGCACAGTAAAGTTGGAGTTTATTTCTGTACAGTCTTCTTTAACCAGAGGAAGAAAACAATGCACATTTTTCCCTTTGACATGTGAAATCAGAACTGAATAAAAGTGGTTGAATATGCATGCAAAGATCTATCTATCTATTTGTGCAAGGAGTTAAAAAGGCCAATTTCATATTTGTGAATGTAAATGAGATCAAATCAATGATAATCATTGACATGATCAGCCCTCTGGAACTGTTTCATTCACAGCCAATAAAAGCCTGTGCTATAATGTTTCTGTTAATATATGACTGAGTGCTAACAGAGAACTCATATAAAAGTAAATCACGCATACACAGCATGCGTCAGCTTAGTTCAAAGTTGTTTATGAGCACAAGTCTACTTCAGCCTGCACAGGATTAAAAGAAAACGATATTTAAATTCTGGTTTGGAGCACATTTTCTCACTGAGCCTCCATAATTTGCAATAACCTCAGATTTGAACTCCATGTGAATGTGAATGTGGTTATAATAGGCAAATAATCTCATCCTATCACAACAGGACATTAATATGAAAATGACGGAGGAGCTCAAATGGCTTCTGTAGGTAAATTCAGCACCACACCTTTCATTTGCCAGCCTGCAGTGCTGACAGCTCACACTGAGTGAGAATCAAAAAAGAATCTCTCTGGGGAGATTTCAACCTGCTATGTTTCTAATGAAATCAGCAAAAAAAAAAAAAAAAAAAGTTAACATATTGTCGGAGATGGTTTCCAGGCAACAAAGGTGCACGAGATTATGTCTAAAAATAGTCTCTATCTCTGCACGGAGAGAGCTAAAATACCACACCTTAAAGTCAGGAGCTAAAAATGTACATGTGTGTGTTATTTTCAGTTTCCTGCAACGTTTCTGTCACCGCGCTGCGCTTTGGACACGAGCCGTAACGGGGACACACATCCTGTCACCGCAGCAGTCATGTAGCTGCATGATGAGGACATACATCGTGCCATGGTGCCGCTCAGCTGTCTGCTCTTTTCTCTCCACCTGCCACTCACTGCCAGCCTCTGGCCGTGGAATCCCTCACAGGAACACACACCTAATGGTAAATAATGACTCAGCAAACCAACAGACTGACACTGGGGCCTCGCCCTCAACACACATCTATCTGGGATGTTTTTTGTGTGTGTGTGTGTGTGTGTGTGTGTTTGGAGGGGTGTTACATCACGTATCCTTGCATCTGGTGTTTTCACACATATCAGGAGATGTGTGCGAATCCTCTAAATTATTATTCAAAACTTACAGCAGATGCGAAACTCAAAGTACTCCAGTGTAGGCTCATGCTGAGATTTATGTCCTTTCTTTGTTTGCTCACTTGTTATTGCACTCTATACTGCTCTCTCATTGCATTAGATAACTTGTGCAGCCATCTCCCTCAGACGCACATGAACAAATTAGTTTCTCGAAGGCAGAGCGGTTAGGGAGGCTGAGACCTTTCTAACAGATTTGGATAGCCTGGGGCCCTCCAGTCTGGACAGCGGAGGGAAGCAGATGTGACAGTCAAGCGTCAGATTGGTTTAGTAGTCTAAACATTCAGAAATATGACTGCCGGAGCTGTGGCCTCATGTCTTGACAGAGGAGTAACTGAGGAGGGACTGATGCTCTGCAGCTCTGCTATCTAACAACGCGGACAAGCAACGTGGGAACGTTTGTGATCTTAATTTGGGCATCTCAGTTGTATCAGGTGCATGTAGCCATGGTGAAGTGCTGAGCCTTTGGGAGGCTCTTCAGATTCAGCCTCTTCCCTGTGTTATGCAACAATGCAAACAAGCTCTGTGTTGGAAAGATCCTCCTTCTGTTTCAGTCTAGTTCAAAATAGTTCATGAAAACTTCCAAACTGAAACTATATAATTTGGGCACAAATTCATGTAACCCACAGAATGAATTAGTTATCATTTTGGTGATCCCTAAACTTTTCCTCCAGCTCCATCAAGAGGTGGAAATGTTAATTAATCCCTGCAAAACTAATGGCCTTGTTTAGCGCCAATTAGCAGCTATCAGCATGCTAACACAGTAAACTAACAAAACTAACAAATTAACATGAGGATGCTAACACTGTGAGCATCTTAGCATCCTAACGTTACAACTTAGCTCAACAACACATAGTAATGAAGCGTCATATAGCTGCTAGCGTGGCTGTCTTTAATATTGCTTAATACTGATTGAATCATTGTGCAGGTGAGTGATTTATTTTCCTCAAAGTTTAAGACATTCATCTTAAGGAAAGTGAATTGTAGAGAAACAAGAAGAAAGGGGGGAAACGCATAGTTGGTTGTTTGCCTTAAAACCACAAACAGTTTCATGAATAACTGAAGAGGGAGTTGCAGTTTATAAAACTGCAAATGTTTTATAAAAGTTTTTTTCACATCAGTTTTTTTTCTGGTTTGTGAACAAAACCTACTTTTTATGAAGTATTCAGACCCCTTTTTTGCAAACTCTCCTCTGTTGTATGCATCATAAATGGATAAAACATCATTTAGTTATCCTATAAAAAGAAATTAAAATCTGAAATCTCTCATTTACAATAGTTTTCAGACCCTTAATTCAGCACTAGAAGATCATTAAGCCTCAGTGTCAAGTCTTCTTAGTACAAAGCTTTGCACACCTGATTTGGGCAGTTTATCCCATTCCTCCTTGCAGATCCTCTCCAGCCCCATCAGATTGGATGGGATGTGTCTGTGAACTGTCATCTTCAGGTCTCTCTACAGAGGTTCTATGGGGTTTAAATGTGGACTTTGGCTGGGACTTGGCCTGAAGACACTCTAGTGTTGTCTTGGCTTAATGCCTCAGGTTACTGTTGTACTGAAAGATGAACCGTGAACCAAAGTCTCGGGTCTGGATCAGGTTTTCTTCAAGGACTTCTCTGCTTTTGGCTGCATCGATCCTTCCGTTAATTCTGACCAGTCTCCCTGTCTCTGCCAGATAACGTTTGGAGTTCTGCCCAATGGCTTTAATGTTTGTCTCATCAGAGCAGAGAATCTTTTATCTCTATGCTCTCAGGGTCCTTTAAATGCTACTTGGCAAACTCCCAGAAGACTGACAAAAGCCACTCTACTATGAAGGCCTGGTTGATAGAGTGCTCCTGAGGTGATCATCCTTCCTATAGGTTCCTGAAGCTCTGTTGAGTGACCATTGGGGTCTTTGTCACCTCCCTTACCAAAGCCCTTCTTTGACCAGTTACTCAGTTTGGCCAACTCTAAGAAGAGTCCTGGTGCTTCCAAACTTCTTAACAGGTGAAATAACATTAACAGGCTGCTGTACTCCTGGAAACAAAGCTTTAGAAATTGTTTTATAACCTTTCCCTGATCTGTAAGTCTAAATAAAGTTCCTTGGACTTCATGACTGGGTTTTTGTCGTCACATGCAGTGTGAACTGTGGGACCTTATAGACACAAGCGTCTATCTTTCTTAACTATGTCCAATCCATTAATTTTGCCACAGGTTCTCCAATCAGGTTCTTCACACATCTCAAGGAAACTTTAAGTCTTAACTAGAATTACCGCCTCATGGTTTTATACTTCTGCCAACCAGCCAGGTTGCAGGAAATATGGCCACAGTCCCCTTCCTGAGTTACAGCGTTGAATAATAGCCAGAGGTGTTTTTGCAGAACATTATGATGTCACAGTCAAGTTGACCTTTATCCATTTGGATATAAAATGCCATCACTTCATTTTATCCTTTTGAACATTTGAGTTAAATTGTGTCATAATATGTGTATGAATTCTTGTGTTATGGACAAAGAAGGTCACAGTGACTTTTGACCTTTGATCACCAAATTCAAATGAGCTAATCCTTGAGGCCAAGGGAATGACACTGCAAAATTTGTAGTCCCTCAAGGCATTACTATATTGCGTTCACAATGCCAAAACTGTGTTTTGTGAGGCCGCTGCAACCTTGACCTTTAATCTTTGACCACCAAAGTACTTCAGTAAATGCTTTCCTAATGAGTTTATGGTCTCAGTCACTAGTCTCAACACAACATGATTGAATTATGGTCAAATTTAGAGGAAAATAGACAATAAAGCAGAGTATGAGTTGAGACTCTATCAACCAACCTCTTAATTATTGTGTCATTATCCCCAATTCAGACTAATATTGACTGATAAACTGAGTAACTGATGACCCCCCCCTCACCTCATCTGATCCTGAGCCGAAGATGAGCAGGTCAAACGGGATGGCGGCCACCATGTCTATGAGGAACCAGCCTTTAAAGTAATGGATGGCAATCTTGGCCGGGTGGCTGACCACTTCCTCATTGTTGTTGACATAAGTGGTCCTGAAGTTTATGAGGATGTCCACAATGAACATGATGTCCACAATCAGATCCACCACGTTGAGCGGCGAGCAGGAGTAGCCGCACTCCCGCCTCCTCTGCTCCTCAATGTCATTGAGGAGGAAGGCAGCCGAGTAGGGCGTGAAAATGGCCGTGTAGATGACCAGCAGCAGGATCAGCCAGTCCCACACCGCTTTGAAGGGGCTGTAGTGAAGGATGGTCCACCTGTGGATACGCGGCGCCTGGAGCTTGTATTCAGGTAGCACGTCTGCGCCGAGAGACAGAACCTGAGGAGGAAGACAGAGACTTTATCGGCTTACTCAATCAAATATTATCAAAGTGGAGGGATCATATCACTGGTGTTAGTTCTGTTTGCAATCTGTTCCGCTTTCAGACAAAAACATGAACATCTGTGAAAGAGGAGTGTCACTTAATTGTGTTTGCAGCAATAGTAGAAGTAGATTCTTATTTATAGCCAAGGATGTGGCTTTAAAGGGGCATTTCACTGATTTTGCATATGAAGATTAGTTTCCTGATCATGAGTAATAACATCCCGTGTGTGCGTGTGTGTGTCTGTGTTACAAACATCAAAACCAATAAAGCCACTGCAGAGAAGCACATATACATAGGTTGAACGACAAACACACTAACATTGTTCATAGGCCTTGGCTTTAAATGCTCATACAGTTTTTTATGAATCCAGCTCATCAGAGTCCACAGTAACTAAATGCATCTTTACCAGCTCCTGATCTTATTCTGGGTACAACCAGTCCCAGGACCCGAGAGGTCTGATGGGGGTTTATGAGGCAGTGGGGGTCTAAGAAAAGACACTCTACTCTATCGAGTTTTTCTTTGGGTCACAATATTAGGTATCACCAATCTTTTCATTATCTGCCCCTCATGTATGGTGGCCCTGAGAGTCCAACACACTGCAGCTTAGAAAACACAGGCAAACAGACAAAACAAAAACACATTCAGAAAACATCTTCATCAGTTTGACAATAGGTGTGCTGCAAATTCTCACAGCACAACCAAATACACAAATGTGCCTCAAATACTCACATCACAACCAAATACACAAACACACTGCAAAGACTCACAACATAACCAAATACATGTTTCCAGGGGACACAAAATAGTAATGAACCTGGCTGCAGTGTGTTTATGTATTTGATAGTATGCAGTATGTTTGTGTATTTGGTTTTGTTGTGAATCTTTGCAGCACGTTTGTGTATTTGGTTTTGTTGTGAATTCTTGCAGCATGTTTGTGTGTTTTGTTGTGTTGTGAGAATTTGAGGTGCGGTGGAGTATTTGGTTGAGTTGTGAGAATTTGCATCACACGTGTTGTCAAACTGATGAAGATGTTTTCTGAATTTGTTTGTGTTTTGTCTATTTGCATGTGTTGGACTCTCAGGGCCACCGTACTCACACGTTGCCTGTATTTGTGCTAAATCCCTTCTGTGTTCACAAATAAGCTAAATTCAGTAAAATGTAAACACAGTTAACTGTAAACCAACATGTATCAGCATATCTGAGCCTTTACATTATTGTATGTGTATTAGTGTGTGTGTCACTAGAATTCCATTATGGTATATGGTTGGGTCAAGTAAAGGTCATGTGTGTTAATATGTAAGTCGCACTGTACATCCTGTACATACACTCCTAATGCAGTTCAATGTTATCTGACTGAAAGAAAACCTTGCATGAGCAGATTACTTGAGGCATGAATTCCCCACTCCTCAAAAATAAATCATTCATGTGGTAAGTGAAGGGTGAAACAACTGCTTCTAGTCTAATAATTTGAAATCTTAACTACACATAAAATATTTGTACATGTAATCTATTCAGGGGCAGGCTTCCTTAATGCCATGATTTCATGAGCCTGAGAAAATCCTAAGCATACAGCGACTGCTGTAGGAATAACATCTTTTATCATGATCACTCATGAGACAAAAATATCTGGGAAGTTGTGCATAAATTAGCAGCAACTGTTCAGGTATCTGCATGAATTGCCTACGGAAAACAACAGGCTGCATAAAATCATGTTTTGCAATCGAGTATGGAGATAAAATTCGTTGCAGCGAGCCTGTGTTATTGCAGTTACCATATATACCCAAATGGCTTTTAACGTCAATATTATAGCAGCGTCATGGACCATTTAGGATAAGAGTCTCAATGACTTGGAGGTAATTATAGGTGCAGGCAGAGGATACATCTATTCATCTAAGTGTCTGACACTTCAATAGGCAGGAATTTTCAGGCCGTGGCTCCTTCACTGCTGATTATTGCAGCTCTGAGGAGGAACGTAAAGAGAGAGAGGCAGGTAAAGTACACGAGCTGCAAGGGCAGAGAGACAATTACTGTGTGCCATTGAGCGAGGGGGGGGGGAACAGAGAGGGGGAAACTTGAATGACTATTTTGGCATCACTTATAGCATGTCCCTTTATCTCTGGCCTTTTCTCCTTCACAACCCCTGTGAAAGAGAGGAGAGGACCAGTGATGTGTAGCACAACATACAGGAAGTGTATGTTGTAATTTTATTGGTTATTAGAAACTCTGCCCTGTGTGTGATGGTGAGGGTCAAACGCTTTTACCCGCTGATGTGGGATAACCTTTGAAATTGACCAGAAACCACAAGAGCAGACAAAGGGCCTGTGTTCTATTATTCATTGGGCTGCCACGTCATTAATTAAAATGCTTGTTTCATTACAGTCACAAGTCAGTGTGTAATTGCTATTGACTTTCAAATAACTGTGCTTGGCTTTCTTGAAATGATTTCAGTTAGAAATGACAAAAGGTGAGAGGTGCAAGTACCAAAAAGAATACAACATGCAGTTTATGATCGGTAACTCTGCAACCCAAAAGCAGCTTTCAGCATGCATGGATACATCGCCCCTCGGCCTGCTGGGAAGCCTGGGAGGACTTGTTTGGTTGGCAGAGTGACAGTTCTGGATTAACGTGTTGCAGCCAATCTGTGTCTGAATAAAAGATCCCATCTTAATTATTTAACCTACCTACTGTAGCTATGCACACTTGGCGCAAATGAACCCTCTCGTGGGATAATGCAAGGCTCGTTGTGGGTTTGGCTTGGCTTCAGACAACATGCAAATGAGCATTAGCTTTCTCCCCTTCTCCGGTTCTTTTCAGCCTGTGCTGTCAGGGCTGGGCTATTATTTATAAGAGAAGAGTTGTTTCATGTTGCTGATGTCAATCACGTGGCCTCCATCATTAAAAATAACACTCGTACCACTGGTCTGATTCCTGATTCAGCTTCAGATAATCCAGAGACGTTTGAAGGAGACGATAATGGACATTAGTGGGCATCTGAGACTCGCCCTGAGAAAATGGAAGAAACAGCATGTGAGCTACAAGTCTGCTTTCTTTCTCAGTGAGTGAACCCTCCATCTGCCTGTGGTAGCCGTGAGCCAGCCAAGGCCAGGAGAGAGTGTGTCTGTTCAGACGCCTTGATCGTGGCTCCAGAGCTGGTTTCAAGACATCTGCTGTCTCTTTGTGCTCCTCAGTCAGGTGTCTGGAGAGCTGAAACTGGGGATACATGCAGCCCATCCTCGGCTTATTTATCTGTTTACTAGTATAATCATTTTAATGCTTCCCAGCATGCACCTAGGCTGCTATTGGAGGAGCTGCCAGTGTCTCCACAGAAACATGTATTTGACACTGCTCTGCCTGACAAGCAGTAATTGTATACACAAGGAAGGAGGAGATAACAGTGTGGCAGCACATTATATGGTATATTAACAGACAGGACAGAGTGACAGGAGAGAGTGAGACCACTGGCACACCAGTGTACACACACACCACCCTATAACAGAGGATTATATTTCATAGTAAGCACAAGAACAGCCTGTCTGCTGGTCATCTACCTTTAGGTTTCCCACAAGGGTTGCCACCTGTCTGGTATAATACGGGATCGTCTCATATTTGAAGATAAAATGCAGCGTCTTGTATTGAATCAATATGATATGCAATTTGTCCCAAGCTCCTGCTATGAATAATGTAATGTCAAGTAAAACCAAACTAGTTATAGAAACAAGTGGGACAGAGGAGTGGCTCACCTGCTAGAGCTATGGCCTTTAAGGCTTACATTTAACTACAGCAGTCTGGGTTCAAGTCCCACCTGAGGCCCTGTACCAAAGGGCCTCAGGTGGGACTTGAACCTGCTTTCCTTTAATACGAACTGTAAAGCTGTTGTTCACTGCATCTTTTGTTACCCTTGATATTTTTGGGTTGTAAGCACATGAAACAGTGTATATCTGGATTTTGAAATCTCTAAAAATGTTTGCAAAAGGTATTAAGCGCCACTGAACAAAGTTCCACACCGACCGGTTTTCAGGTCCTGAACTGTGCCACATGGTATAAAAGCCCATTAAAAACACATTAACAAGCCTGCTCTCTCCACTGCTTAATAACTCTGACTTTCATGCTGCATAGAGAGGTCGGCGCAGTCTGCTCTGTCTCTGCCTCTGGCTCCGGTCTAAGACCTTCACCTGAAGCTGTCCTCCAGTGCACACAGGGGTCAATTTCTGTGCCCTCTCTCCGTTACACCATTAATGGGCAAAATGCAAAACTGAGACCTAATCAGTGGTTTGGGGCAGCTTTGGCCCACCCCTGGGAATGCATTAACTTACAGTCCGTGTGTCTCTCTGCAGTGCCTCTCAGGCCTGGCAGTGAAGGTGAGAATGACCTCTAACCCTGTCAGTAACTCTAGAATTATGGCCTGAGCCCTGGACGCTGTCTGGCAGCAGTAAGAGTATCCCTGATTATCCGCCACAGGAGATAGACACCTCCGCCGTTTTACGTATCAGAACCCTTGAGTTTCAATTAATCATTCTGAGGCTCACAGAGGGCTGGGTGTGTGTGTGTGTGTGTGTGTGTGTGTGTGTGTGTGTGTGTGTGTGTGTGTGTGTGTGTGTGTGTGTGTGTGTGTCATTGTTCATGACAGTGTGATTTGTGATGACAGTCATTGATATTATGACGAACATTACTATGGAACTGTCTCTCCACTCCAAATGGTGAATGAATAATTAATAAATGCACGTACAGTATGTGCTGCGAACAAACTTTTACTTAATCGTTTTCTATTTTTAGCTTCAGGGAACAGTAAAGTACCCAGAATAATAACCATGACGAAGCACTCAAATCCACCCAGCAGATGGTTGGATGATGGATTTCATTCAGCTCTGATAATAAAAATAACACGAGTGGTGAGAAAGTTTTCTTTTCTACACTGAAATTTCCACCACACAGAAAAGGGAGGATGAAGTTTATCGTGTTTCATGGTATTTTTAACATATGTTGATCAGGACTGCATGGCTGAAACTACCTGTTGTATGAATCAGTAATAAGCTCCAATCTTGGGCCAGTGTTCATTGCAGATGTTTTGTTTCTTTATTTCCCTTATTCATCCATTAGCCATATGGTGGGGGGGGGGGGGGGAGTTGGGTTGCTGACATTGGGCAAGGCCTGTGGGAGGAAGCCATGGTACCCAGAGAATAAGAACATGTAAACTCCACTCAGGAAGGTCCCGGTCGGCTTTCTTTCATTGTGCTGCTCATGATTTTGATGACAAATATGTTTTGGTTGAAAAGGCTAAAACGGTGGAATAAAAGTATTTGAATTTGTGGGGCACTTTTAATAAAGTGAGTGAGTTAAAGTATTTATTTGTGCTTTTCTATTATAAGACTTCTTTTTCAGCACCAGACATTTGGTGAAAGTATCACATGTTAAGAGCTATTATATGAGGGATTTTAAGGCTCTAACAGTACATTTTGTGCTGTACTGTGCTTCTGTTTATGTCAGTACATCAGCACTTAAACAGGGATAACAGCAGAGCACAGAGCTTTTACCTGTGTGACCTTGTCGGTGACATTGTGTGTGCGGTCTTTGACTTTCGGGGCAATGATGGTTTTCTCGGAGGACGGAGGCGAGGGGCACTTCTTCTCATTGTTGGCCTCAGAGAAGTTGAGCGTGATGAGGGGAATCTTGTTGATGGTGCTGTACTTGTTGAGGTTGGAGTCGGAGGTGGAGCCGAGCAGGCTGGATTTGATCTGGCTGAGTGGCCCTGAAAGAGAGAGCGACAGCGGGAGGGATGTCATGGTTAAGAGTTGCCACATGTCGCGCCGCGGACGGGGCGAGTGTTGATCTAACAGGCTTTGTGATTCGTGGACATCAGAGAACAGGCTAGTGTTCATTTGATTGTTGTGACATGGCTCGTGAGTATGGAGTGGCCCTTACTTCTGGAGTGAGTTCAACCACAACACAACACTGAGGATAGCACAGATACTGAAATACAAACTCAACACCCTCTGAATGACCCGTCTAGGATGAACAGGCCTTTTACAGTTTCTCATTAAAAGATGATGAAGAACACTGTTGGTGGAAGAAAGGAATGATTCAATGCACAATCAAAGAATGCAACGTCACACAGTTAGTCAGCTCATCTATCTGACTGATGAAGCCTGGACATAATGAGTGTGTTACTGAATTAATAAGATGCTCCCTCATTATTCTACGTGATGTTCCCGACAGGTTCACAGCATCAGAAAATCTGACTCAACACTCAATGCAACAATATGTGACAGCATTACACACACCACACATGTGGCCTAATGAGAGTGAAAAAGAGAGAATTGCTGATTCAGCCGTGTGAACCAGCAGAGGAAGTTTGTGTGATATTTTTTTTTTTTTTTTTTATTCCTCTTTTCACAAAGTACAGTACAGTGATTGAGAGTCAAGGACGGAGAAGCAGACAGCTGAGGATGAGAGATTGCATGCGCAGCTTCGATACATGCCACAGTGAAGAAACATCGTCGCAGTCATGAAAAATAACTTAAAAGGAAAAGCTGAAGCCATACCCCCAGCCATCCAGGAGCGAGATACTAGCAAACCAGGAGAGAAAAGAAATAGGAGGTAAAGGGGAAAGTGGGATTATGGGAGGGTGGTTGGATTGCAGGGTCAGTAATCACGGGCACAAACAACATTATTCAAAGTATCACATTATGTATTTATCAGGAAGTAGAGCTGTGGGAGTAGACTCTTATACAGTTCAAATGTTCATACGCGTGACGCTAATATAAAGAAAAAAACCCTCACAATTAAACATTAATGCATCAGGTGGTCTTCAGGAAGTCAGAATATATGAGATTCATGCAGCATAAACACTGCTACAACTAAATTGCATTTAATAAGGGAAAAGGGCAATTCAAATGGAAACACAGTCAGGTTTCTTTTCATAAGACATGGCATCAGGGAACCAGAGGTTGCATAGATGAAAACAGACATTGCAGACAGTGGGAGGTATCATCTTGTGAAGCTTCATTGATTTTCTTCAATGAACAAAAGCAGGAGAGGGATTTAATGTGTTGCTTCATGCAAGTACGTGCAGAGGTCGGGGTTTTTAAAAAATGTTTTATATTTTACTGAGCCTTCCCCTGGGCCACTGGCTGGAGTTCAGCAGGCCACGTGCACTGAGACTAAGTCATTTAGTGCTGTGCCAGTGTTTTGAGGCTCCAGACCAAGACCTTAACAAACACACAGTCATCCACCAAGGCATCTGCATTCAACATAAACCTCAGTGATGCAGAAAAAACTCATGCAGCAAGCAGGCTTTATGCAGCACACATGTCTTATCCAATAGACGTGCGGAAATTTACAACTCAAGATGCAGCGGGCTGCTGTTTGTTACCTTTGATATTGCGACCATTGTCTGTGACGACAGCAACACAGCATTGGAGAGGAAAGAAAAAGGGGAGTGGAAATGAGAGAAGAATCTCTGGTTTTCTATAATGACAGATGGGGGTTGGTATTGGTCCACATGAAAAATGTATTACAGTGAAGTAGATAAATTATTGTGTCAGCCACTGGGAGCTGTTTGAATGAGGACTGGAGATAAGGGGGTGGTTGGAGACTGATTGGCCTGGAGGAAACCAGGCCAGTCTGGGGCTCTTCTACCTTCAACCAAAGGGGGGGCCAAAAGGCTAATAAGCGATTTAGACTGGAGAGAAGATCAATAGCACCCAGTGTAGATGATGACTCAGTATAATGCTGATTAAGAGACCGACACACCACATCTTCCATCTCCTATTTTGGGACCACAGGGAGGTTGGTAATTAATATGGCCAAATTGTAGTGAATGTGAATGTCATGAGTAATAAATTTTTTCATACGTTCCTTAATGTAAAAGACAACATTTGGTTATCGACCACAAGAAAATAATGTTTTTGCCAGAGCAGCAGGCTCCTATCATGTAGTGTTAAGGGCCAAGATTGTATATATTTTTATATAAAGAGAAATTACAAAAACTGTGTGAAATTCAAAAAAAACCAAAAACTGCTTTACAGCATACATTAAGGGCAAACTGGCAGAAGACTCCTACCTTCACTGGCATGTCTGTCTCTGAACGCCATCTTGGAGTTGGACCCAAAGCCTTCCATGTCATGTACTGAGGAGGCTCTGCGAATACTGCACACACTCTCTCTGGAGGCGGTTGGAGTGAGGCCTGGGATTGATGGAGCAGCGACAAATGTGTCCCCCTGGCTCTGGTGTTGGGTCTGGGCAATGGCCTGGTCCTGGTATATCCTGTCCCAGGGCCCCTTGGGCGATGAGTGGTCCAAAGGCCCGGACACTGGGGTGGAACAGTGGCTGGGGCCAATGAGGGCACGGGTGTCGTTAGCGTAGGAGGGACTACAGCTCTCACGGGTGGTGGGGAGTTGGTAGTCGTGTGTGGCCACTGAGCCGTCGCTGTGACGAGGGGAGTCCACCATGACGGCATCGGGGTCTTCCTGGGGCAAGGACTGCTTGCTGATGCCTAGGAGAGGTAAGGCCGGGAAACGGAAGCGAAAGAATCTCCCTTTCCCTAATGGAGTAGAAGAGAGAGCAATGAAAATGAGATTAAAAAGAGTCACGCTGAATCTATTACTGTCATATTAATCCATACCAATACCCCTTCTGACAACAGTTTATGGTGACCAATAACACTGAGTATGAAGCGCCCTTGGGCAACATATAAACATTCATTCTGAGGCAGTGGATGGCTCAGTCACTCAATTATGGGGAAGATATTTGCTTGCAGTGAGACCAAAAACAGCATAAAAACAGAGTGCACCGTGGTTTTTTTAATGAGCCACTGGGATCGACACAACCCCCTCTGACCTTGTGCTGTGTTTTCATGGTGTGTTTGTACCAGAACTTGCTTGCAGTCTTCAACATCCCTGTTGATATCTCGTACCCGTTTGCCAATAGCACTGAGTCTGCCAATGGAGCTCTCTTAAAAAGACCCTGGCAGATCAAAACAAATGCCCATTCTGCCTCAGGCATGAGTCCAATGTTCAATTTCCTTCAATTATTCATGACGGAGGACATTTGCTGAAATATTATAATGGTGAAGTGCATTGAAGAGTCAGACTTATAAAGGATTATGTGCAGGATTTTAATGAGTGATTGAAAGCTCCTGGGGAGATGAAGGAGAATGCAACAGAGACAAATTGATATTTAGGGTGCTGCTGTCATCAACGGAGGGTAGTTGGGAGGGAAAGTTATGCAGGAAAATGAGAGGAAAAATGAAAATATAGTTACATTTAGTTTGCGTCTGTTCAAATCAGTGCTATGCTACATACACATAGTACACACTCACACTACACAAACACACCATTCACAAATGGGCACATTTAGCAGCATCTAACAATAGCTGCAAACATGTCATAAGAGAGACAGTCACGCTCACAGGATTTCACATATGGACCGCAAACCACGGCCTGCATGTTGTGAATCATTTAGTCGCCTGAACATATGTCATACATATCGGAATGCTTCCTCAGTCCTTGAAAGCAAGTCTTACTGCCATGAGGCGCAGCGAAAATCAGACCCGTTAAAAGGATGACCAAACCCGCACTTTATTTTAAGTTTTACGGTTTTCACTAACAAGATGTAACAAGCCGTACTTTGTATCAAATCTCACAAAAACTAGATATAATATGTTCTTTAATAGTCGGTGAACAAACAATCATACCTAAACTAGACACCATACATCTGAGTTATGCTGCACTTAGAAATTGCATATAACTCTGTATTAAGATCCAAAATAAACAATAGTTAGACACTTATTATATTAAATTACTCATTTAGACACGTTTATCCAAAGTAAATTACAAGTGATGGACATCACTAAAGCTTCAGTGCAGTAGGAGACCTTGGTGTTGGTACTAAGTACTACATCTATTCAATAAGTGCAAGGAGATCAGGTAAGTGCACTGAAAGTGCATAGTAAGTGCTAGTAAGGCATGTTAGAGTGTTAGAGGTGTTAGGGGAGGTGGTGCTCTTGGAAGAGCTGAGTCTTCAAGAGAGCCCTGAAGATAGAGAGGGACGCCCCTGCTCTGATAGCATTCAGTAGCTTGTTCCACTATCAGGGAACCACATACACGAACAGTCTGCGATTGCCTTGTGTGCAGAGATGGCAATGCCAGATGACATTCCTTGGAGGAACACAGTGGCTAAGAAAGGAGCAAAAGCCTCTTTGATTTAGTTAAAAAAGATGGTGCAGACCCAGAAGTCACTCTGAAGGCGGCATTAGTGACTTGGATTTGATTTGGGTGGCCAGGAGTAACTTGGGTAGGCTGATGAGCAGTGGAGTGACGTGCCCTTTTGGGCTGATCGAAGACCAGATGCATTCTGGAACGTCTGTAAGGGTTACACTGAGTGTGAAGAGAGGCCTGCCACCAGGGCATTGGAGTAGCTGAGGCGAGAGATAACCATGGCCTGGAGCAAGACTTGGATGGTGTACTAAGTCAAGTAAGGCCTGATTTTTCTTATGATGTATAGTGGAAATCAGCACAGCCAGGAGACAGATGCAACATGGTCAGACCTGGTCATCAAACATGATGTCCGGGTTGTTCGCGACCTTGGTTGACGTAAGGGATAAAGAGACGATTTTTATATTGATAACACAATGGAAATATCAATTGGCCAGAATGACTAACAGTTCAGTCTAAGAAGGTTCAGTTGAAGGTGGCATATGTCAGAGAGACAAGCCAAGATCCACACAGAGACTGTGAGGTTGTCTGACTGGAACGACAGGTATAGTTTGGTGTCGTTTTTCCTTTACTTAACATAAATTCACTTTCTCAGCGTTGGCATTTGTTGATCAGTAGAAAGAAAATGTACCATAAACTAAACTCAAACCACATTGAGTCACAGCTGGTCCCTCCTTCACTTGTCCCGCATAGTCTGGATGGAATCCATGGAGTCCCGTGGAATTTGTAGATTGTGATACTTACTTGATGCTCTACTCCTATACATCACAAACATAACTATTTGGTTTTACAGTATAATTTGGTGTAAGTGTCTAAGAATTGTTTGTTTTCAGTATTTCTCCTTACAGCATAAATTAGGTGTATGGTGTCTAATTTGGGCTTGACTGTTATCTTTAGGTTTGTCTAATTTGATAAAAGTACGGCTTGTTAAGTCTTATCACTGCACTGTAAAATAAAGTGCTACTTATGGAGCAACTTCTCACACCACAACATAATTATGCTCCCTTTTGTATTTTGCTTGAAAAAACTACAGCAGATTGTATTTGACACCGTGTTCAACTCCAACGTCTGCAAAGAGTGGAGCAGTTCAGGATGTATTCAGAGACACAGCGGGAGCAGCATCTTTATCTTCCTTATTACCTCGTCTACTAGTCTGAGCATGACACGGAGCACAGAGATAGAAACTAATTTTAGACAAAATGCTCAGTGTCTGTTTGGGTCGGTGTAGTGTGTGTTTACATAAAGTCTCCAGACAGATGCTGATGATGCCGGAAATTATCATCTGCATTTAATTGGTGACTCAGTGCAGGATCTGAACCTGCAGTATGACTAAACAAGTCATTTATCGAATAAAATTAAGTTATATTGGTGTGCAAAGTTTCATCTGAGCTGGGTGCTGCTGATCAAAAATAGCACCTGATTCATCTCAATCTGAGGCTGATCCTTAACCAGCAAACCCACTTTATATGGCAAAGACTCAGCACAATAGCACAGAACCCTGTTTGGTGTGCAGTCTCAGACATTCTCCCCTGCAAAGGAAAACTGTTCCCTTATGCACCACTGCAACATTACAGCACTGACATTTGTGAAATGCTCTACAGTATTTCACTTTTCTGACAGCTTCATTTAAACACCAGCCTTCGCTGTTAAAATTACAATTTACCAAATACTGACTGGGAGCTCATGAGCATTCGCATGCTGTGAGCTCGGCGCCCAGACATATAATCATATGTATAAACATATAAGCCATAAATCTTTTAATTAGCTCATACTTCAGTCATGCATTCGCAGTGCTGAGGACATTGTACGTAGCTATATTTAGTCGTGATATTGAAAGGGCTGAACCTTTGAGTGCTGTTACTGTGTTGTGCGTGTGTGTTCTGTACACGTGTGTGTGTGTGTGTGTGTGTGTGTGTGTTCCCTCTCACTCACCTCACCCTCTCCAACCCTCTCATTCTCTCCCTGCAAAAACTCACCAGCGGCTTTACACAACCAATGGACACAGAGTGGCCCTTGTTGCTATGATACCAGATAGTAATATTTGCATTGAATATTAATTGGGCCCTCAGATCCCCATGTTGGGGAGTGAAATGTCGTCCTGTAATGTGAGCGTGATTCAGACGTCAGGGGAGAAGTAGAGAGAGAACAATAAACCTTCGTCCTGTGGTAAAAGTGGGACAAAAACAGCGGTGTGTCCTTTTGTTTCTGTCTCTCATTCTTCTGGTTTTGCTGATGTTAAATGAACAAAAAGCAATAGTGCAGTTAATGTGCTTACTAACTGATTTGCATGAAGTGTTCTTTTACCTTAAGGAGTGTTTACCTGGGCTCCCAGTTCTCCTATTACTCACCAGCTCTGGAGAATAACATGGATAATTCTGCTGTGTCCCCACATTGCCCTGCACCGATTTATATAAGGAGAAAATTAAAGCGCGATTGCAATAAAGCAGAGTTAATAGTAGACAGTTTTTTTATGGCACTTTTCTTTAATTAAGATAGTTGCAGGCTGAGTGTGACAATAAATATGGGGAGACAGAGGGGAAATAATGACTGGAATTGAACTGGAGACAACAATATTCAGGACCCCAGACTGCATTCAAGCGTGTTGTTGTCGTCACCAGTGAAAGATAAAACACTTCTTTTCTTTTATGTTTCTTGTAAAACAATATTTTAAATGGTCGTCTTCATGTTGGTGAATCACTGACATGTGGATACACTTCATATTTAAAAAAAATGCATAAAACCGGTGCAGAGAAGAAACAGGAAAAAAGTTTGTTTCATGGACTGACAGGTAACTCCTCACTTCAGGGGAAACGAAAGCTTTTTTTGTTTCTTTGTTTGACAAGCAACCTGCATCTCAAGGCTCTGGTGGTTACAGACACTAATAGTGCGACATGATCAGGGAAATGGCTGCTGTGATGAGCTGACAAAATCAGGTCCATTCGTTTTTGTCATTTTAGATTGATATTAAAGTCAGATGTCACAGAATCAGATAAAGCGTGGTTGAGTTTCCACTCTGATTAGCCTAAAAAAAAAAATCACCAGACTGAATTAGAACTGTTTCACTCAGGTGTGAACACAGAGTCACTGTTTTGATCTTTTAAATATCAGCTGTCAGTGGTCGTCAAACACACTGACACAATGGCCCAGTGTACTGATGAGCACCTTTAGCACGTTGCACATTTTTCCCCTCACTTTCCTACTGATGTAATACAGATGTAAAGGAACGAACTGGTTTGGTACAGACTCCATCAAAAATCACATCATCATTTTAATTTTTTTTTTTTTAAGTGTAAATAAAATACAAAAATGACCTTTCCAACTAAAATCAGGACTCATATCACAATCGCAATATCTACCAAAATAATCGCTATGACTTTTTTTTGCACAGCCCTGATTTTACCTGATGACAGCGATAGTCAAAGAGAAGCTACTAGCTTTAAGCTAATAATAAAGAGAAGTGATTAAAAATTCAATAACACACTCATTAGCATTCGCCCTCAGTGAATCTGCGTATTACCTATTTAACTGTCAGACCTCAGAGTCACTCACCTGTGTGCCCAAATCATTTTCTAATTTGCCTGTTAATTATAACTAATTCTCACTCGCATATGCACCCAAATGCTCATAAAGGAGAGCAGTGCTGTGACGCTCACAGGATCAGGTTTAGTTGAACTGATACGGATCTATTAGGATGCTCCTGAATCAGACCTGAGGGTCGGCTCAGAACATCCCGTACAATGAAATATATGAATCTCCATGCATATCCTAGTGTTCCTCTGAAATCAGTGAGGCATTTCACACTTCCCCTTGTAACCACTCGTCTGGGGGCCCTAGTTGAGAACCATAAATTAAATTGCCTGCGAAAATGGTCCTGCTCAGCCACATCAAAGCAAAATGCGAGAATCCTTGCTGGTTTCAGAATGAATGGATCATCACTGAGCGACAAAGGCAATCAATAAGCAGCAGCTAATGCGTGGCTGCTCATTCCCCAGAAGGAGCTGAGATAAAGCAACACATGGATCATCAGATCGCTCCATCCGCAGGCAGCTACTCCTGCACAGACTGCGGAGCTATTCCTTCGAATAGTAACACTGTAGGTTTCACTGAGTTAAATTTACATCTGTAGCGGTTTCTTCTTCTGTGATGTTCTCTTAAATTATGCAGAGTTATTCATAATTTGTGACCTCTGTCCATCTGCTGGTAAAAAGTGCATCTCTAGGTTTCTGTAATTCTCTGGTGGCGGGCTGTGATGATATGAAGCTGAGGAATCCAGACTCTCTCTGGTCGTCCCTGCGGTGGCGGAGGGAAAGAGATGGTGTCCAGCACTGAGACTCGACCTTGTAAATAAATCCAGACCTCATCACCATGTGTGCAAATCTCACTTAGATATTCAGATAGGCGTGAAAAGGCTTCATCAGGGAATTACCCTCATGCTTTGGCTGAGCAATTAGTTCCCTTAGAAAAGTGAAAGAGAAGGGCTTTATCAGTGACACCTGCACAAACATGCAAACACACACACACACACACACACACACGCACACACACAACCTTATACGTAAAAGCTTATTCGCTCTTGCATGTTTTCACATCTGAGCATTCACACGATCCATAGGGCACTCGACACACACACCTCCCGACTATTTTCACCGCACACCCCATGAGGCAACAGCGTGTTAAGGGCCTCATCCAATTACAGTCATCTAGAGGTGACCCCTGCTCCTCAATGCTCCTGCTTTATATGTCACAGACAGAGAGTGGAGGAAGAGAGAGACATTGAACAGAGAGGAAGGATCAAGAGCATGTTCAAGAACACCACAGGGGAATGGCATTATACACTATTACACCGACAGCTCTGGGAAGCGGAGTGCTCCCCAGCACTGCTCCACTAGTTCATCAGGCCATCCTGGCAGGCTATGAGCTATAATTGGGCCAGACCTTTGAGATGATGGCAGGCTAACACATCAGTGTCTGCTAAACGCTGGTGTCAACATGCCAAAGGATCTGTCTAGGCAGAAAATTCTGCACTGATGATTACTGCTACAAGTGGAAGTAAACACTCAAGCGGGAGAAGGCTACATGATACGTCCGGGTTTATGCTACAAAGGCAAGATGCTAAAGAAATGAATCCATTATAGCAAGTGTCAGGGTATGAAACATTAATATTTGGGTCATGTCAAATTCTTAAAGGTCCCATATTTTACACTTTTCCAGTGTTGTATGGGCTGTGGGCATGGCTGAGAGCGGTGGCTGCTTTCTTGTGACATCACAAAGTTACAGAAGTCCTGACGGCTCGTTTTAAGGCATGTTTACTGCATAGTACCAGTACAGACTGGGGAATAGAAGCCATGTAATTGTGCACCAAGCTTAATTCTCTCCATCCCTTTTTTTGCCTTTTACTCACGCTGGTCAGCTTTGGACGGTGAGGTGTGATTGAGTCTCTCCAGTGAGTCGCTGCTGCCTTCGTCCAGGATGTAATCGAAGTTGAGGATGAACATCATGACCACGCCCTCCTCGTTCTTCACTGGGATGATATGGGTGGCGCAGAGGAAGTTTGAACCTAATGAGGGGGAAATTGAAAAACAGTCAGAAATGGGTAATAAACTTTACGTTTATTGTGTTTGATTGATTCATTAAATGACCCGCTGCTATCAGTTATAAAACCCTGAAGTAATGAGCCCCATCAATCTTAAAAGCAAGCTCACCTGATCTAAAATTCATAACTTTTCTGTGCCAAACAAAGCACTCAAACCTGATCAAAGGCTCCGCAGCTTTTCAGATACAGCACAGTTTGACCCTGGAGCTTTCCATTAACTCTCTTTGAGATTCAAACATCTTATTCCAGATAAAGCTGTGAGTGTGTGTGTGTGTGTGTGTGTGTGTGTGTGTGTGTGTGGAGAGGCCTAGCAGAGAAATGAGGGGGGAAAGGTCAAGAGGTCCAGTGAGAGGACAGCTTCTGGAGCTGAATGATTTCATTTATCCAGACATGCCCCTGCACTGTCCCGATAATTGGTTCTTCTCCTATACTATGCACCACACAAGACAATGACATGACAATTCATTCCCCCCAAAATATATCAACCATAAATATTTCTCATTTTCTATCATTCTCACGAAAAAAATAATAGCTCTTAGTTCTTAAACCTCAATGATTAGGCTACGTCCACACTACTACGTTTTCCTTTTAAAACGCACCACGTTTGCTGTGTTTTCGTCCGCACTGCTTGTTTTTGAGTGCCTTAGACAGAGACTTTTGGAAATGCTGCTGTTTTAGTTTGAAAATTGGATGGGCAAAATTGGAGACCTTTGGAGAAGACAATGATATTAGACACCCACAGTCGCTCCCTGATTGGGTCTTATCAGCCTCAACAACCAGTGGTGAAAGCAACATGAATAATGAACGACAAGCGTTGGTGACCTTGTTGTCTTTGCTAGCAGCTGCATTTTGACACTGCACCTGTCTATGCTGTCCCTTGTTAGCGGTGTTTTCTGCAACTAATCAACTGCAGAGACGACAATCTGCTTCCTGTTTACACCGGCTCGCACATGCCCAGTGCATCTGAATGATCATGCTTTGTGTGTGTTTACAGGTGTGTTGGTATAGACGCAGATCGTTTCTGATATGGAGCGAAAACACTCGTATGGACGTAGCCTTAGAGTTGCTGTTGGCTCCGCAGTGAGAGGTAATTTAATGCAACCCTGCCTCACGTCTAAATGTTCCTCACATCAAACAAGCAGAAAGGAGGTTCACAGAGGAAACAGAGAAGATGCAGCAACTGTCACTTCTCAGCTACAGATAAATATTACCACATAGAAACAAAGCATGGTTGATAAGATGCTGACTCTGGCTTCATTGATATGTTGAGGATGAAACAGTGATAACATGAGTTGCCTGCATTAGCTAAATGGAATGTGCAAGGGGCTATAACCCGGATTACTCGTGTAGAAAATGAAATGTATATTAAGTTTTAAATAATGAACACAGACATCTCTGGAAGATGCTCTCCCTCACATTAGGCTCTAAGTCCTGCTGTCACCACGAGGCTATTTATAGTTCACCCAGCAGGCACCCGGCCTACAGCGTTTCTTTTCTGGGCGAACACAGAGACACAGACACGCTGCTGCATAAACACACTCTACTGAAATTCTGACTCCGCTCACAAGTGTGCAAATACTCCCGTGCATGCATACACTTACACACACAAACCGACACACACACACACACACACACACACACACACACACACACACACACACACACACACACCTACGCAAACAAAATAATGGCTGAATTTTAGTCATTGGTCTAAAATCCTATTGTGCAGCAAAATAACAAACGGACCGCTTCACCACACTGGGGTTTGATTTATGTTTTGGGGAGCACTGATTCCGCTGGGCTAAGCAGTATGCTGCCCCTAATAGTACATCAGTGTCACCATGAGTGGATGGAGCCATTAATTTCAGTCAGAGGGAGTGGGAGTGGGAGGGGGGGGACAAGCAGTGTCACACCTCCTCTTCCTTTGGTGACAAAAAGCATAAGGAGTCCAGACACCGGGAGCGGCCTCGCTTTCATGGTTTTCAGGAATTGTCCGAAAGTACTGCAGAATATCAGGAGGACAGTGGATTTAAAAAGAAATTTTGTGAAGAAAATTCACATCATTCTCAGATTTTTACGTATTATTGACAAATTAAATTATTTACTCCAAGTTACAATTTGGAATTCTTGTATTTAGACAAGGAAGGATCTTGTAAAGTGATAAAAAGTCCTTGACTTCATCTCAGTGTTGAGCCCCTGTTATAAAAATACAAATAAAAATACAAATGTGTCTGTCGCCATGGAAACAAACGCTGCTGAAGGGATCTGTCAGTTCATGGAAAACTCAACAACAAAGTGGGCACATTTCCAAACTGCACATTTATGTTTTGGGTTAGTTAAGTTAAAACACTCAATAGAAAATGAAACATTAAATTACAGCGAGTGTATCCACCAGTTTCCCCTGCAGCGACGCTCACAGGTGCAGCACACAGCAGAAAAGCTAAAGAGAGGCTTAACTCGTAATCATTGAACGTCTCCCCTGTGGTCAAATCTCAGTGCTGTTTGTCTGAGGCCAAACACAAACACACAAACAATCACACAACACAAACTCCTCTGAAAGGTAGGGAACTTGCACGTACGCATTACCTCACGTTGGCATGCACATTGGCATTCATCATTCATAAAAATAAAGCGTGCACAGAAGCAGACACCAATACACAACATAAATTCATACACACACACGTTACTGAGTGCTTAGTGCAAGGGGACATAAGCCAGCTTTGTAAAGCAATATGTGTGTGTGTGTGTGTGTGTGTGTGTTAGCATGGGGGCATGCATGTGTGCACTCTAAAAATAAGCCACTTGGAATCCATAGGCATTTATAATTCATAGAAGCTAAGTATTATGTTCTAGAAAGCATAATGGTCGGACTTGTTGTTAGGCAGTATAAGAATGAGAGGAGGCTTGTTGGTTGTGTGTGTGTGTGTGAAGGACACGATGAGAGAGAGAGAGAGAGAGAGACAGGGATGGGGTCACTCAGTCAGCTTGAAACAGACCCATAAGATACATTCCTCAAATTAGCTGAAAATTCAATTCATTAAGCTGTAAGTGTGTGGATGCACTCATTATATTTCTCATTTGGCTTATTACTGATATTGACTGTTCATCTGTTCATGATAAGGTTAATCAATAATTCGGTTCATGCGTGCGATGCTTTTTTTTTCACGTTGCGTCAAACTCTTTTTAATTTTGCTGCGTTGCGTGTATTACCGCCACCAATTGTCACTCTCTAAGCGGTCCCACTGCCCAAATCCCGTTATCTTGTGAGGCAGCTGGATTCATGAGATCACTGCCTGCTCTGAACACACAGCAGAGACACTGAAGGGACAGGTCCGCTGACCTGGCATGAAGAGCAGCGGAGTTAAAGTGAGGTGTATCGTACTAAATACAGGTTTGACCGTATAGGTATAAGCTATGTGTGTGTAAAAGAGGGTGTGTTGTCTGCATTAACCTCCACTTTGACTTTGTATGTGAGTTTTATATAAGAACCACAGCATCTGCCTGTGCCGCACAGGTCAGAGTGTGCTCGTTTCATTTTTCCATCTCAAAGACAGACATACGAGTGTGATGAGGCACAACACAATGAAGCCGATTCGACGTAAAATCAATCTGTTAATATGAATCATTTTCCATTTCCCTCTCTTTCCCCTTCATTTCCCATCATCACTTACTTCTTGTTACTCACTATCTGCCTCTGTCTCTCTTTTCTCTGCATGTCCTTGTCTGTCTATCCCTCTTCTCCTCCTTCACTGTTATTAAATCCAGTCCTCATTTGTTTTCTTTTTCTCACTACCCCTGGCTCTCCTTTCAGCCGCGCTCTTCCCTCTCCCTGAGAAATGACAGAGCTGCCTGGGTCCTCCGCAGGAAGGCCACCTGACGTGTTATAAGTGGACAGATCAAACAGATCCCACTGCTGCTGCTGATGCAAATTTCTGCCTGTCTGCCTGCATATCCTGCCTAAGCGGAGGGTCAAACACAAACACACACACACACACACACACACACACTCACGCAAACAGAAATAACATTTACATTTCTCAGTTGCACACTGGCATTGAGAAAGACAGCCATGCACACACACACTAATGAGGCTCACAGATCTCAGTACAGCCACGGACAGATTCTGTCTCACACACACGCAAACACGCACAGCCTGCCGGCAGCATTAATTAGCAGAATGTTCTCTGTCCAACTAAATCTAATAAGCAGGCAATGGAGCTGGTTTACACGGTGCAGTGTAATGAGGGAACGCACCTTTGAAAGGCACTAAAACAACTTTAGTCAGAGCATCTCTGACCTGAATATTTATACAGAGCTGCAGAGCAAAACATAGTTAAGCATCCTAATGTGATACATCAGGTGCCAGCTCGTCTTCGTTACAGACACGTTTAGGAAAGCAAATGACCCCTACTGTCTTTAAAAGGAGAAAAATAGCATGAGTCAGCGTTCTCCTTCCCCCGACTCAAATCTACAGTCATGGATGGTTGGACTAGAACAGCAGAGGAAAAACAATCCGCTGCTTTTCTGCTCTCCAGTTCTCCAGATAGAGGGAAGTGCTGACTTGCAGTTTGTGCAAGAAGCAAAGAATCTCAAACTTTGTTGAGGCGAAAGTGGGCTGATAAACCGCAGAGCTGCCGATCACAAAATCCTCAGGCCAGAGCAGTGCAGCCATATTCATATGAGGGTGATAAGCCTACTGTGCTGGTAGCGCATTGTTGCACTAGTCTGGTGTGTCAAAGTCAAACCACAAGCCTTAAGCCTGAGTGGAAACGTGGGTCTTATCGATTTAAACATTTTCCACTCGGCTTCATTTCCTCACTGACGCGGCGCAGCCTACCTGGATTAATAGGACTACCTGGTAATCTGTTGCTACACAGATGGCTCGCCAGGATGACAGCACAGTATAGCACCGAGTGCAAATCACAGCATGCTGCGGGGTTCTTTAATGTTTTCAGAATAAAAGCTGCATTGTTTAGCTTCGTTGAACACAGGACTCTGTACTCTGCTGCTGTGAGGATTCAGTTTTAACTCTGATAAATCAAAAGATTAAAAAAAAAAAAAAAGGCAGGTCTTCATACACAAAGTCACCTCCACGCCTTTTGGTTTTGGACTGCATGTCTCTCCAATAAACTACTTGGATGACTTGTCCAACCAAACACATTAGTCATGGAATAAACACAATTATCTGTGCAGACAGACGGATAAATGTGGCTACTCATCCAAAACAAAGATATTCTGCATAAGAAACTCGACGAAGGTGACTTTTTACGCCTGAGATCTCTTTTGGCTCATTCGACCTTGAGGTTTGGACTGACAGCAGCACCACTGCTGGAGCTGAGGGCGAAGTTCAGATGAGGACAGTCTTATACTGACCAACTGTTCCCACAGAGCTGTGTCTTCATTAAACAGAGCCATCCAATACACCACACACACAACTATGAAAATACCTCCCTGTTCACCTCAGTTGACTGATCCTGTGCCTCTCGCCACCTCCCCTTCATTTTCTTAAAGTTATATTAATTATACTCTATCAAGGTTTTGTCAGTTCAGTCTCATTTTAAGCTTGAGAGCTCACTACTCCTCTGTGGTTAAGGTGATGCACTCCCCACACATTTTCTTCTCACTTTCATTTCATTCTGCTGAAGTAATCATTACACAGTGATGGGTTTGTTTTGGTTTTTCACCATTTTTATGGAAGTGAGGTGGAGGTAAAAAAAAAAAACTAAAAAAAAAAACTTGTTCAAAATTTAACCATATACTTGTTGCACAATTTTTATTTTTCAGTAAAGGACATAAACGTCCTACATGTCTATTTGTGGCTGTCAGAAGTATCTATGGTTACATACTGCCTCGCAGACTCAGACTAGTTTTAGATTACATCCTTGTTTATCCAGAGTCATATAAAGTATTAACCATTTGTGGGAAATTTTGTCATAATTGCTGTGTGAAGTCATGAGTTATGGCTAAAAAGTGTTTTGTGTGGTCACACTGACATTTACCTTTGACCTTTGACCACCGAAATCTAATTAGTTCATCCATGGGTCCAGATGAACATTTTGTACCGAATTTGAAGAAATTCCCCCCAGGGCGTTACTATTTATTATGTTCACAAGCCCAAAGCTGTGTTTTCTGAGGCCACCGTGACCTTTGACCTTTGATCATCAAAATCTAATCAGTTTATCCTTGAGGCCAAATTTGAAGAAATTCCCTCATGGAATTCCCTTTTTTCACGACTTTGTCACTTTAATAACAAAGTGATGAAGGTGATAGAAAATTGATCAGTCGGTAAATCGGCTGCCAGCAGTGGTCGGAGAAGTATTCAGATTTTGTAAGTAGAGCTAACTTCATCAGCGTCATTATTTCCAAAGGTTTAATGAAAATAAAATAATAAATAGTTGCAGCTCTAACCTGAGGTACCTTCAGTAAAAATGTTCATTATCCAAAGTGGCCTTTTTCACAGTGTTAAATTATGGGGCCACCCCATTTATTTAATCCTTAAAGATGATGTTTTATCTTGTGGAAACAACATAATAATGTGTGCTTATACAAGTTGGTATCTACATGGTGACCTCTGGTAAATCTTTGCATACAACCCGTCAGTGAACAACATACTGTAGCTCACAGCAGCTGTGCGGCTATATAAGGCCCTTTAATCTATAACAAAGGTCTCCAACAGGTGGCTTCTGAGCTACCAGTAGCTCACCCAAAGGTTCAGAGAACACAGCCTGTACAATGCAGAGTTTCAACTGTAAGCAACACCACTTTACCCCTGATCTATAATAACACATTTGATCATGTGTTTTGTTTTGTGAGATCAGTGTCATTAGTACATCAGTGTACAGTTGCATATAGAAGATATCTGCCAAGGCCAATGTCAAACAACATACACCAGATTTCAAGCAAAAAAAATCAAAGCTATAGTAAATGATCTGGGTTCTTCCCAGGCCCAGTCCCTGCACCGAGCTATTTTTTGTGTAATGTGTGAGTGCGTGCTCATAGGCAGCGGAGTCAGAGGAGTTTTAGTTTCAAGATGCTGGAAATTTCATTAGATTCCATTTCCACTATCAATAATTAAGACAATGGTGCTCACTCACTCACTCACTCACTCGTTCACGGCAGGAGAGCAGCTGGACCGCGCACATACACATGGGTCAGTTAGTGCGATTGAAACATATCTGGTCAACACACACTCACATGGACATTTGACGAGCCGTCCCCAGTTAACTGGTCCTTAATTTGAAGTTAGTCTCCAAAAGTGACCTGAGTCAGAGCTCACCCCTACACACATGCACACACACACAGACCAGTTTAACATCTGCTGACTGCTTGTGTGTGACGGTGATTGTGGGAGAGCGGCATATGGGAATCTTGATGGCTCTCATTTGGTGAAACCGCTGCCAAGAGTGTCGCAGTCAGAGTCATTTTAAATTGCAGCCTGTGCCTAATAGACACAATATGTGTATGTGTGTGTGTGTGTGTGTGTGTGTGTCTGTCATTAGGTGTGTGCATGTGCATGTGTAATGTGAGTGACACTGATGCGAGCTGAGTCTACTGCAGCAGGGAACTGTTGGTTGGTGCTACGCTGCTTGAGGGGTTACGGTGACACCCCCCACGCCCACACACACACACACACACTCCTCTGTCTCCCTCTCTCTCTCTCTGTCAAAACTTCAGCAGGGAGCTTCTTCAGCTTGGCAAAGCTAATTGTGATCAAATCAACTCCTCTCACCCTGCGCCCGTGTGTTGGGCTGTCTCAGTCAATCACTGCTGCGCCATCATCGTCTCCTCTCATGTTACATCAGGAGGTGAGCAAAACGACATCATATTGTGAATGATGATGACATGTGGCTCCACAGTGTAAAACGTCAGTCAATCCAAGTCCAGTAAAGTGGCTTGTTTAGAACTTGTTTTGGGGATATGAAATACAAAGTAGTTCACTTAAGTTGATACAAGCTCATTAGGGTGACAAAATGAAACGTTTAATATGAGAACTGACCTTTCAGAGGGAGGAGGGCTTATGTTTTTGGCTACCGTTCTAGGGAAATGTGATCCTTTCCCCTTCTCCCCCAGGAACATTCAGTCGTACTAAGAGCTGTTTAACTCTGATGCCGGCTCTCTAATCCAGGAGGGAGAGTGCTACCTTATCCCCGGGGTTACAATATCATCAGTGGCGGCGCGGAGGCCTGGCAGTTTGACAGACTGTACCGTCACAGAAAGGTCACATGTGAAATCACTGCGAGGAAAGTTTGTCCATCAAAAATGTCACCAACCCTGACAAGCCCCACCCCCCCCGCCCCTCCCCACACACACACACACACACACACACACACACACACACACAAAAACCAACAGAAAAAAACCCAAAAAAACACCTGACTCACTCTTACTGTAAACTGAAGCTTACAAAATAAAAGCCTGAAAATATAACAGTTGTTTCACTACAAAAAAAAAGACGATTGTAAAGAAATTTGATTGTTTTACTGTAAGTGACTGAAAATCATTTCCATCGATACACTCCACCCAAGCTCTAGAAGTTACCCCTCCCATTGCTTTTATAAATTCAGTGCTCAATATGTGGCCTCAGCTCAATAACTCTTTAACTCTGACCAAATTACAACAAGAAACTTTAGAAAACAAAGGCAGAAACAAATATAGGAATCCTCAATTTGAAAGTCCCTCTACCTCAAATATAATATGATGGCGTATATTACAAGAACTAATGAACCGTAGAAAATTTGTTAGAGGTCAAAAATCTATATAATGCATCTCATCTCCCATGTGCCACCGTGCAGCTGCCTTGGCTGAACTAATCGGACCTGTGGGTGTGATGGAGTGATGCACTGCAGCCTTCTGAGGACATGGAGGAGGCCGATACAGCCTGCACTACAACACTAGATAAGCAAAATCGATGTGGGGGGAGCATGATGAGAAAGATCCAGGCAGGTGATCGCATATTTTAGGTTTCGCAAACCTCAAGGTCACTGCGTCCTGAGAGACACTCTCCACTATCTGGGTGGAAGTTGCTAAACGATCAGATGACTTATCTCTATCTTATCTTTTTTTCTATTTAAATCATTATTGAAATGATTTAAATCCACCACTTTCAAAATTAATTTGATTAAAATAAATTTTAGAAAATGAGATCAAACTCCAACTGAATTATTTATTTTAAGCAAATTAATTTTGAAAGTGGTGGATTTAAATCATTTTAATATCAATACATGAGACAGTACAGAAACTGGGAGACTACTGAAATATAAATAAATTTAAATATGTCTTGACCTCGCACAAATGCAAACTAAAGCTCTGGGCTTTAGAAACAGACTGAGCCACAATGGAGTCATCAGTCGTTTGTCCTTGATTATGCTGATGCGGTTTCTAATCAGACTCACAGTCTGGATTTAAAACACTATACTGCCGTTTTTTCCATGTCTTCATTTTACCTGTCATTGTGCTCTGTAAACCAGAGCAGAGCAGCAGCGTTCGTGCTGCATGTACCACGAGCATATTGTACAATCAGTTGTCAGTGTAAATGGACAAGTACATGATGTCACATTAAGCTTGGCTAAACTGGATTGCACACTTACATTTGAAGCGATTGTTCCAACATAATTAGTTTTAGGAATCAGGGCAAACTACATTAAATGTGACTGTTCAGTATGACATTTAATTTATCTCTTATTTTCCTTTGTCTCCATTTTTATTTTTATACACTGAAGCTGGAAATGGAGGCTTCCTCGCACTGTGTTGTCCTTGTTAATATAAAGGTTTGATGTTGAAATCTCATTATTATGTTGAGTAAATTGTGAAGGTACTTAGTCGCAAACTGCTTCACAATTAAAAGAATAAAATCAAGTGAAAGAATTAAAATCAAAATATATCAAATAAAAGCTAAAGTAAAACCACCAGATAAAAAAAAATAATAATAAGGTCATGGAGCAAGTGTTAAGCGGTTCATGGAATACAACCGGACACTGTAGGCGTAACAGGAATAATCTGTGGGGTTATCTGGGAGATCACAGTGGGTGACGGAGGCTCTGTGGACTCAAACGGCAAGCTGTGAGTAACGACATAAATACACTGTTTATCATTATGAATGTGGAAGAAAATGAAGATGTGACAGATGGTGCAGCAAACAAGATACCACAAAGTAAAGTGACTTGGATGTGTTGGGAAATAAAAATAACTTGGTAAAATAACTTGGTTAAAAAACAAAAAACAAAAACAGATGCCCACTTGTTAAATTTAAAGCGCTAATTATAGTTCAGATTTTTCTTCTCTCAGAATTTTAAATTAGGGGAAGACGACCCAGCAAACCTCAGTCAGACACGTGACATTGCTAAAACTGCGACATTCACTGAGCAGTGAAATCATGAAAATGAAGATTTAATTGCTATTTTACTGATGTGTGTAGGCACATTTAAATGTCAAATTCCTCCATCTGAGACTATTAGGTTTGGTCTGGATATGTCATTTCCTTGACCTCACTTCACAAACCTTTCACTGTGCAACACAAGTGTACGCTTTTTGTTTTTTGCTTTTTTGTAGAAAACATTTTATTTTGTCTTTAATTGGGTGTGAGCAAAGACGTGGTCATAGACACTTGTTCATATTTATGTATCCTTTAAATTTTTATCTGCTCTTTAAGTTACTGCTACATGTGTGTGTTTTTTTTTTCTTATTTCATTAGCTACACAGACTTTTCATAGCACAGTTTACAATGACTTTTACTGGGGAAAAGAAGTGATATAAAGAATTGATTGTTGAGTCAAATAACTTTTAATAATTTTTTTTTTTTTTATTCAGAGGCAGACTCACTAAGCAGCCTGGCAGCAGCCTGGCAGCAGTGCTAAATGCTTTTATGTTTATCTTAATAAAATAATGTTGCGTGTAAGTACTGACTTAATGTGTTTCTGTAAAACATCGTGGAGGGACATTGCTGCTTCAAAAGACAAGACACTGGCAGTGAAAAACATGAATATTTTTGCAGTGAAATAAACTAATGGTGTCAATATTTTGCAACGACTAGATCCAAACAGACTGAAGTGAGCATAAGCTGACAAGAAAGCATGACATATATACAAGCTAAGGCAATTACAGTAACATTGGGATGTGGTGTAAAACACTGTAAAAGCTTGACAGGCTGAGGCTGCTGTCAACCTTGTCTGAACGCTGCACTGCAAACCTAAATTACTTTTGTCAAGGAACCAGCAATCTGTACTGTACATCCGTCTGCAGCCAGAGGAGAGAGATGAGAAAAATACAACAACAATAAAACGGTCGGTGTGTCTCAGCTGGACAGAAAGCACTGAGTTGGAGTTGGAGCGTCCAGATCGGACGCCTTGATAATGCGTGGATGTCAGGTTTGGTTGCGAGCACGACTGGCTGTAGGCTGTCTGCTCTGATTCTGAGGGCTCGCTGATTCAATCTCCATCAGCACGACTGCAGGCGCCGCAGACTGCTGATCCCTGACTGGCATTTAGTGGTGGGCTTCTAAAGATGAGCCAATTCATGAACGTAGGGTTTCACCTAACCCACTCCTAATTATGGAGTCGTCTGGATCAAACAGTCGCTGCTGCAGGGCCTGGGCATGAAGATACTACACTAACATTAACATATAAATAACCCTGCCAAGCATAAAATCTGCCCTGACAAACCAAGGAGGGTCAAAGAATGCTTTGAAAATCTAATTAACATCCAGGAAAGAAAACGCAGATAAAAAAAAAAAATATTTGTATTCTACAAATACATCTAGAAAATGACCAAAAGTCAAACAAGGCTCACATGAATGAAAACAATCAGGCCAGGACGTGATCTGATGAATGAAAGAAAAAAAAAAAAATGAATGGCTGCTCATTCACAGATGTGCTCTCTGCATATCCAATCTATGAATGGGAGAAAAGCAGGGATCATGGGCTGAAATCACATACTGAAAAAAATGAGTGGTTGACTGGGGGGGGGGGAGTCAACATGTTTATGAATAAACCCCACGTGAGACTCTTTAAACAAAAATCTACATAATCTGAGGAAATAATCCTCCTTCATCACACTAAGCATCATCATTTACATCTCAGATACCATCCGGACGGACAGTGTTTCACATGCATGGAGCTGTTGGGTGGGCAGCTGTGGTAGGTGGCTGGGGGTGTGAGGAGCTGAGGAGAGACGAGGGGGAGGGGGAGCTGCAGCGTGAGGTGCTAGAGCCAGAGCGGGTTGGGGGAGGGGGCTGTCAGACTGTTTACTGTCTGTTTGTGGTAAAAACCATCACATAATGGCAGCGTGTGTGGGCTTAATCCATAGATCCAACATCAGAATGACCTACATTTATCCACTGGCATGGTGCCTGCAAGCTGTGGCTGTGAAATAGATTTCATCAGTACAAGGGGAGGTTAAACTGGTATGTGTGATTGATATTAGCAATCATAAAATACTGTATATCAGACAGTTACATGGCTGACCGCTAATATTATGCCCACCTCGGTCTCTATAACCTGCAATCAACTTTTTAATCTTCTGTGCCCATTTTTATGTGTTTGAAACGAAAATGCTGATGAATCACCCTTCTGCTGCTTCAAAACATTAAGTTCAGATACTTGGACAGTTATGAATGAAACTATACAATGAACTTTGAAAAATGTATATGTATTTCAAGTTTTAAAGACTGTATGTGAGTAAATAAGAAAAGTATATGAGAAATAAGTATTGCTTTTCAAAATCCAAATGAGATGTAAACTGGCACCAACATTAATTACATTACAACTGCAGTGCAGATGAAGGCGTCTGATCCGGATCTCAAATGAATTTGTTGAGATTTTTGGTCTATATTTTGTTCTAAAGACATAAGCATCTTCGTGCTAAGCTGCAGTACTGTATGTGCAGCTTTTTAGTTGATTGAACTTGTCAGGATGACCTTCTTGGAGAAAATGATGGCATGAGGTGTGACTTTAAAGAATGACCCAACAAGAAAGTCATCGAGAGGGGATGGCCATCGACGGAATGGTTTATCGATCCTAAAGAGCTCCCAACAAATTAAGAGCAATGTGTCATCAATTTCAGGACAAACAGGTGAAAATGGAACAAGAGCAAATTAATCATCTGTCTGTGGACATACTCATTATTTTTTCATCTCAAAACAAATTTCATTAAGAACAACCCTGATGAATTTCATTTGCAGGTTCTGGGTTTTTTTTTTTGTTTGGTATTGTTGCCAAATCTTGAATATTCATGTTTGAGTTGACACATTTTCATGCAGAATGAAATGTGTAATTACCTTCAGGGTGCAGAAATATTGACTGCCAATACACCAGTATGTAATGTTACATGGAGATGACTGGTCCACTGCAGGGACTGCCGTTGGTACAGATATACATATCCCTTGCAGGATGAATAATAATAACTTTGGTGCCCAGATCTAGCACCATCATCAGGTCAAATTTTGTATTTTTCCAAAAGGCATTTTTTAAATTTATAGTTATATTATTGTATTTTATGTTTCAGGTCTTAATTTACAATTATTTTATTGTACGCTGTGAAAAATGTAAATTTTATTTGTTACGTGCCGAGGTACAATGTAAAAAAATCAAAGCAGTGAAATGAGAGTTGGACTGAGCAACAGTGCAAAATTGCCAAACTGAAAAAAGATAAAAAATATGAAAAAAAATATATAATTAAAAATATATATAAAAATAAAATTGCGATATTCAATAGTATCGAATATGGGCCCAAGTCTCTTGTCCAATATACAAGCAAAACTAATAACATTCCTATCAGCCTGAATTGTACTTTCTATTTAGTGATATGAGTAAATGTTAGTGTTCTAACACTCTAAACCAAGATGACTGACATGGTAAACATTACACATGCTAGCGTTGTCATTTCCAGCATATCAACATGGTGCCTCACAGAGCGGGTGTAGACTTATTTTTGTTTAGTCAGACTTAACAAACATAACTAACTCAAATAGGTATGAATTCAAATGGCTGTTGTACTCCCCTTCACTTCACAGTATTCCCATACATTCTGCATAACAGTGGGCCTATATGAGATCCTGTTGTTCCTATACTAGGTGTGTTTATAAACCTGTGAAGTCATTACAGTTCTCCACCTAGTCATCCTCTGCTTTAGTTGTTCTTGGCAAATGAACTGACTCAGATTCTGCTTTGATGGCAGTTTCAGGCTTGTGTGACTGGGTCCCAGTAGTCTGCTCCATTCTCCAGCTTTGAGCGCCGTAGGCAGACATGCCAGGATGAATTTTAGAGCTGCGATGATATTTCATGGCTCTTTCAGTGGTTTCCAGGACAACACTATGCTTTACTTCACAGAGAGACTTTTTTATAGGGATGTGAACACGAGGGTGTGACAGACAGGAGGAAAATCATCTGAAAAAAATGTGTGCTTTAAAATGTGACTGGAAAAGTACAGAAGTGGCATATGTCTACTGTACATCCCTCCAGTTTGTCTGCTTTAAACCACTCAAGTTTAGAATGGAAACAACCAAGGAGTGTAACTACAAATCAGCTTTTCTTGTAAACGACCAATCTGTTGCTGTGGAGCCTTTTCTTCTTTCCCGCAGCCCGGGGAAACCATTAAAGAGACTCATTATAAATGAGATCCACTCTGAGGCATGAGCATAGAGGAAATCGAAGCCTTTGCTACAACACAAATCTGTCCATGTCACTTTAGATTGAGAGTGGGGGGCTTGCTCATTACACTGCTTTCTTTCAGCCTCATGAGGACTGATGAGAGTGAACCGGACAGCCGTATTCAAAGTCTCACATCGTTTGTCAAGCAAGTCCTTCATTTATTTTCTCCTATTTGGGTTTAGTCTGTGTTGGATGCTGCAATAACTGACACTATTTTTAGTGAAGTCAGCTGAGAATAATTTTACGTAGTCCTAAAGAGGTAGCAGCCTCCTGCAGAGACAGACGGAGGGTGCTGGAGACAGAACTAGGACCGTCCATAACTGAAGCAGCTCTCGAGCTGCTGGACTGGATTCAAGAGGGCGTTCCTGCAACGAAAGAAGCCCTCTGATGTTCAGCTGCACCTGATTTCTCTGACTTACTCTCTCTTTCCTGCTCGCTCACTTCATCCCTCGCAGACACTCATGTCAAACTTAGTTTGCATCCTCTCACTCTGATTTATCTGCCTAATTTTGTCTATGTGTTGCTCCCTCCCTTCCTCCCTCTCGCCCACTCTGTCTCCCGTCATGCATACGTCTGTCACAGATGCACACTGGTCACTGTACGCTCTCGAACACAGCTGAACCTGAGAATGTGGAAGCGACTGCGGGCGAAACAGAATAAGAGCTTATCTTGTTTGCACAGAAGCCGATCGACAAGAATTGGTTTCACACAGAACAGTTCCCATCCAATCGCACCACACAACATTGAACTCAGGTCGCTTCAGACAAGTCATATCATGATCAGTCATTATGTGCAGCTTGCTCTGAGGCTATTGAGCCTCGCCAACTAGTCACTTGTTATTCTCAAGAGCTGTTCACAAAACATAGGGAAGTTGTATCAATAGCTAATTTTAGTTTTGTAGCAATTTTAGTTTTCAGATGTCTCAGTGATCTTATACGAGGTGCCAGCCTTAAAGCAAGGAGAAATAGAGCAGATCATTTTAATGATATTAAGTAGAACTGCACAAAGAAATGTTAATCACAATGTGGCCAAGTGCAATATCCAAATCGCAGCAGCTGCAATATTTTTGATGAAGGTAAAATGTGTCACAACATATCTTTATAAATGTAATATAAATGCATAGTGGTGCTACAGGCATGCCTACAAGTCAGATTCAACAGATGTAAAGGAACATGGTACAGACCCAACAAAAATTACATCATCATTTTTATATTTTTTCAGTTTAAATGAAATGCAAAAGTGACCATTCCTACTACAACCGTGACTCATATCGCAATATCTATGATTTATATTTTGCATATCATTCAGCCGTAATATTAAATAAATGACATGAACAAGCTAAAGATTGGAGCTCAGACATTTACGCAGTTAAGTGAATGACAGAAAACAAATCCGCACGTATGCGTTCCAATAGGCAGATCCTTTGTAGATCCTGTTCCAAGTCATTAAAACTCCCAGATCTGTAGCTCCATGGCCAACGAATCCCTCACTGACTGTTTCATTCACACTCTCTCTTAGTCTCTGTTGCCTCTTTCTGACGTGTGACATCAGGCATATGCAAAGAAAATACAACTGATGACGTACAAATACACGCTAGCTCAGCAACACAGCTGTTAGCAAGGCTGACATGTGACATGCTGAATCACCTAAACTTAACTGTCTGAATACACCTCATCGAAATCAACCAAGCAACTGTGACTGGACCTTTCCTATTGGCCATTGCTCTTTCTGTTACATCATCAGTGGGCGTTTAGAGCAGATCCACAACAGTTTTCACCTCATGTATTTTATCAGAAAGTGACTGGGGCCTTTATTTACCTTCAGAAGCTAACATGTATTTGAGGCAGACTTGAATTAGAACCTTTATTTCTAATTCCCTTTGTTTGATATGTGTCACACCCATACACTGTCCAGCCACAGACAAGGTTTATACCGTAATCTCAACATATCACCTCGGGCTCTGGGAAATACTGATTGGAATTTTTCATTTCTAAACAAAATGATTAATTGAGAAAAAAATTATCAGATGAATTAATACTAAAAAGCTGTTAGTGACAGCCTTAATCAGTTCAGCACTGAATGAAATAGCTAAACAATAAGAAGACTAAGAGAAGGATAAATGTGTCGCAGGGCTGATGGTGATGTTTCCATTTCCATTCATTCCATTCATGATTTTAAAGATTGGCATCAGGTATCTTGCGTTTCTCCTGAGAAGATGGCTCATATTTTTAACAGTGCTCATCATGATCTGAAGCTTCTGCGTTGATTTTAAAGGCAAGGAAAAAAAACACTAATCTCAGTGAGCATCACTGAAGCACAAGCAACTTTAATCTATTTATAGCGTGACATTTTCAGTCTTATTTCCTATTTGCAAGTGAGAGAGCTTTAACCAAGTGTTGAGCTTATGGATTTCTTGTTACCAAGAATACCCTCCCAGTTTAGAAAGTAAGACACTGTGATTACTCTATTTGAATCACTGAATGCAGAGGCAGATAGAGAAAGTGTTGCTGAGTAAATACATGTTGTGCTGGTTAGAACTGTCTATTTTTACTCAGTGATTTTTGAAGCCGTCATTAAGACCTGGATTTAAATGCTTGATCTCCAACTTAGGCAATTCATTTGCAGTGCTGAATGCATTCATTAACAAATAAAAGGCTGTAGACAAGGAAGCACTGAGTGTAGCTACTAATTGCAGGGCATTGTTCAATGTAAGATCTGAAACAGGTGGTCTGTAAAACATCATCTCTTGCAAATCACATTTTTCACTATTTAATTGAAGCATTAGCATTTAAACAGTGTGACCAATCATGTGGCTACAAAACCCTGCTAGAGGGAAACAAACCCTGAAAACATAATTATTCCAGCATTTATTATAAAGCTACATAATGGAGTGACTTTGTCACCAGATTATTTAATGGAAATTATTTATTTTTAGTTCTTCTTTTCAAATCTTAATTGCAGTTTGACCTGATGATGCCCTATCTGAAGGTCCCTCAGTAATATTTGATTTTACCTGCTGTGTTTCTGGTTGGACATTACATACAGTATCTGCAAAGTGATGGGCCATAACATAGACTGTATATGAAAATGGATGTAGACTCCAGGTCTGAAAAGTGAAGCCAATGTTTAAGTGCCTTGTGTTCTCTCAAATAACCATCAGGGGGCAACTCCACTGGTTGTAAAAAGAAGTCTGATTGTATTGAAGTCTATGGGGAAATGTCTCTACTTTTCATTTGATTTATTACCTCATTAAATGTTTTCCTAATGAGTTAACAGTCTCAGTCACTAATTTCAAGTCTTCTTCAATACAACATGATGTTCATTTTTTCAATCATGGACCCATTTAGAGGAAAAAAGAGGATAAGCAGGGTATGCATCAGGGTGGGGCTTCCCTGTGATTGACAGACTGTACCATACCCGCCGACATGCCTGACAATCAGGATAGAGTATGGAACAGATCAGATCCACCCCTCACTCCTCTTCAGCTCCACCCACTCATCCAAATATGGCAACACCCAAATTACAAACTCGAGGCTTCACGGTTCGGCAGTTCACAAACCAATGGGTGACGTCATGGTGGGTTGCTGCTTGAGCTACATACAGTTTTCCAATTTAAATATTTTTGTACATTTGTCCTTGAAATAACTGACAAATTTGTTTTCTTCTTACTTAGGAGTCAATGAATTTATCCGCCACACATTTGAGTTGGCAGAGATTTTCTTTTCTTTTCATGATTATAGCTGTGTGAAATTTTTTTTTTCTGTCTTAAACACATTTTGCATAGTACACCCACACACCAATCTGCATGTCTTACACACGCTACATTATGCATAATGACTACCGCAGTATCCTCTTACTCTGTCACGCAAGCACAGGTTTGTTATTTCCATTGGTTACAAATGGAAATAAAGGTAGAACTATGTGGGATGATGACAGCAAAATGCAAAGCAACAATCGCACAAACGTATCACTTTGTCTTTCCAGGTGCTGACTGAGTTCAGATAATATATACAGGCTGTTATTTAACACATCACCAGCTCTCACATTACATAAGTGATACCATTTAATAGAATGTCTTTGTATTTATACTGATGAGAAATCACACCTGTCAAAGCAGCGATGTTAAAAATTAAGTAAAAGCAGTATGGGACAACGCCATAGGAAACAATGTGAAACTGTGAGGGGCGGCCCTTGACAAAACTCAAAAAGACACAAAAGTCACATCTGAGAATATCTGGCTCGTCCCAGGTTTAAGAGATTGCTCTTGGAGCAAGTGCAGTAAACAGCTCCGCATCTAAATGTCAAGCACGAGGGTTTAGAATACATTTTTAGCCACTTTAATGAGAGCTACTTCTCCTGCAGAGGTCACAGAGACATGTTCACTGGGAGCAAAAAAGACCAAAGTTTCAGCAAAGGCACAAATCATAAAGCATTAAGATTGTGCCAAAGATTGTGCTGACGAGCAGAATCCCCTTCACGGACTGTAAAGGACAGTGGGCAATGCGTTTATGAAGACCCTGGGTCACAGGATTACAAAGAAGAAGATTGCCTCGTAGAAACCCCCAGTGGTCCACTACGAGAGGAGGAATCAGGCTGCCGCAATGACATTCCCCTGGAATTCCAATACAGGAGACAATAGAGATATGGGCTGAGAGAGTGTGTGTGTTGGATAAGGGGAAAGGACAGAGGAAGTTACCTCTAAAATGAAGCTACTCCTTTAATGGCAATAGCAGAGAATCATTTAGTTTTTATTTAATCATATGTTCTAGTTCTCTTGCACTTGTATTGTTCAAATAACACATCTAGTGCTGCTTTAGTCTTATTGTGATCCATTCTTTTTCACTTTGCCTATTGCTGTGCTTTTTCAAACTGCCTCTGCAATTGTAACTTTTGATTTCAATCATATGAGTGCGGCGCAGTGAAAGATTATACACAGTTACATATACTAGAAGTGTCTGATTTATAATAACATACCAGGATTTTAAAAATAGATCACATATTTGTCTCTAGTTTACATGATTACAAACTACAGACACATAAACTCATGTCAAAGGATGATCTGTAGTACGATTAAATGTACAGCCACGCTTGCTTATGACAAAAAGGAGATTACAGGAGCAGTCTGCCTGGTTGAAACAGGTGTATGACCTTCCCTGGAGAAACTCTGACTCAGGTGAGAGGAAAACACTGAGGTAATTAGAGGCACAGGATACAGAATGGTAATGAGGCCTTTTCCCCCGCTGTAGGGTCCGACAGCCCTCCAGCTCTTTTTATCCAAGTCTCCTGTGGGCCAACCAGTGGAGGGAGGGCATTTACCCGTCATTGATTTCCCCTCTCCAATGCACCGGTTTTGAAGATCAATGCAACATGAAGGTATTTGTGTCCTCATTAATGCTGTTTGCTCAGCGGATCAATGCAGACTGAACCCCCAGCTTGGCTTGGCTGACAATATGATGGCCCAGAGAGGCATCAGACCTGTTGGGGTCAAGTACTGAACTACTTACATCTTTGCCTCGCTCATAGTACACTATAATATACTCGTATACTAGTTGGTGTCCTCCATTCAAAACTTACCTTAACTAAAAGTGACAAAATATTTTCGATAAAATTTACTCAAAAGTGAGAGTAATTACTCATCCTGTAGCGTGGTACCATGTTCCCCTAACGTTGTCTTATAGACTTCAAACGACATTTTTGTTTGGTTAATTAGCTCAACAAACAATCCCAGAAGGTTTCTACGTAATGTTACGATGATGTTGCGCAATACTTTTCATTAATTGGAGTTTTCACTCATGGTTCCAGTGTGATCCAGTGATTTTTAAATGTACCACAACAGGAAATGTGGAGAATGTGTCTTGAAGTTGCTGGTAACTATGTAACGTTCTGATAAGTTCACAACAACGTTCTCAGAGCCAGGTTTCCTATCATCACTCTTGTTTGTGAGAAACTTCTCCAACCATCAGAAAAATATTGCCACAACTAGTGTTTTTCATAATTAACCGCCTTAACCGTTAAAGGGGCTATTTGTACATTTTCTCTGCCAACAAATGTGATTTCTTCCCACGAACAGGTGGTGGTGGTCACCTGACTAGAGCATTGGCCATGGTTACAAGACAAGAGGTTGTAATGTGCCTTCTGAGCATTTCTCAGTGCTGGACAAAAGGCATTTCTGCTCCTCTGCTCTTTTCTTAATCACATGCAGAGCTGACCTTTATAATAACCTAATTAATGTATAACATAGTTGTGTTCTTCATGTGTTCTTGTATAAGCGCAATTTTCTGCTGCAACAATGAAGTTAAAAGGACCAACGCCTTGTGTGATGATCTGTTGGGCGAGGCTTCTCTTCTGCCTCTGTGTGTGTGTGTGTGTGTGTGTGTGTGTGTGTGTGTGTGTGTGTGTGTGTGTGTGTGTGTGTGTGTGTGTGTGTGTGTGTTCGTCTGTCTACACACTTCGGATCATTCCAGTGCACTTTAACCCCTGTGTTTTGGTATTTTTTAGTGGGTTACACACACTCGTCTATTCTAAATAGTACATTTTAATCTTGTTGGTTTAGAGTTGGTTATCAGTCAGAAAAAAAATTCAACATTTTGTCACAACCAAGAACTATATAATAGTATTGTTATCTACAATGTAAACAACAACCACAACAGTCAGATACATGTAGTGGAGTAAAACATCTAAACTTTCCCTCTGAAATATAGTGGAATATTACTGTACTTGAAACACGGGAAATTGCAGTATTTATGACACTGACTGAACTTCTTGTTTGGTCACTGTTGCTGTTTCAGGCACATCAAAGTTCAGTAAATACAATATAAACCAAGGCTATGGGTTGCAGACATAAGCGGACATCTCCACTCTGCCTATTCCCTCAAGCATTTCTCTGTAACTTTATCTCACTCTTTCAACCTTTGACCCCATACATCTATGTCTCCAAGGATACTATCATTTGTAACTGTTCTGCACAGCATTTTCAACCCAATCTACGTCACCTCTCACCCTCTGGGCTTTGTATACCTGACTGAGTATGAGTTACACACACACGCACAAAAGCAGTCAATCTTAAAAGACCACATCATCATCAATGATCCAGAGTTCTTATCACACATCAAATGTCAGAACAAATCCCCCAGACAGCATCTTGTTTCATTAGCCATGAGAAAATCCATCCGTTTGTAGGGAGAGATAAATTGGACCCATTCTTAAGATAAGAAGCTTTGTGCTTCTTGTGCAGTTGTGGTTTACCAGTTACACACTGTGCTCCTTCAGTCATGGATGCTTGGTGGGACATTTGTCGGCTACTCTGATGGTCTTGGACTCAAAGATGCAACTTTTTTGGCTACTCTTTGCCTTGTGTCAAGTTAGCTAGAGGGAACAGGCCTTAAGTGGCCTTTAAGTGGCTTATTTAGCAATTATTGTTAAACATTTTGCCATTATATTACATTACAGAGGATGTTTTTATGGATGTTGATTGCTGCTAAGTAGCTACCACTCTGAGAAACTGTCCTCAAGTACAACCCTAACCCTTTTTGTCTTGTAATTTCAGCTATTTGCTGTGATACATTGATATACAGAATCACTTCTTGTTGTTTTAGCTAACTTTGGTTCTGCAGTGATAACCATGTGAATTCAACCTAATAAAAACAGCTGAAAACTTATGAAAAAATGCTGTAACACATAGGCTCGGCTTAAGTGCGGCTGGTTGATTCTGATGTGATTAAAAATACCAAAACACACACACACAAACAAACACACACACACACACACACACACACACACATACACACACACACACACACACACACACACACACACACACTGCAGGATAAAACCCAACAAAGCCTGATGGTTTATTTCCACTGTGGTCCACCAACATACAAACAATAACACCAGACAAGCACACATGGTGATCCACACATAGGTCTTATAAAACTATTAATCCTTATTTCTGCCACGGTGAAACTTCACCAGCCCTTAAGCGTTATGCAAGGAAGCTTAATCATCTGAATACATATGTCACTGTTAGAGGTCACTCTCCCTGAACCAGCACAGTTGATGTGACTGGTTTAAACTTTCACTCTGAAGCTCGCCTTGTAACTCATCACAATACCAGCTGTCATGCCAAGTCATAAACTGCATTCAGTATTCATATGCACGCCACTAGATTATCTAAACCATGGGAAAGCTTTGCAGATACAGTCAGTCACAGACAGCTATCAGGTCTGCAAGCACTAACATAGATTAAAAAGATATATTGAATATACATTGAATCAATGTTGAGTGACAACAAATGCTTTTTTTTCTGGAGATGATGAGAAGAGAAACAGAAAAACCACACGCTTCACTATCTTCACATTAGTCTTTAGGGAAGTGAGCTACATCCTTCACCCTACATCCCAGGGTGCCCTATACAGCGCAGGCTAATGAACATCTTTCCCAGCCACCCAGCGCCTGCATCACTTCAAAACTGGACTTCACAGCAGAGGAAACCATCACAGCTGCTCTTCCCCCCCTCAGGGTTCTAAATGGGTGCACTCAGTGATTTGCTGCTGCAAAATGCTCCAGATAGAGTCGACTGAGAACTAAAAATTACTCACTGTGTACCTGGAGTGTTAGACATTGTAAAAGTCACCTATCACACATTTATCCTACAGCTACATCTTGCATCAACACCGCACGTGGCTCTGTCCTGTGCAGAACACAACAAGACCACATTCAAACAGCGGAGCACAAACCTTAAGTGGTTTTTCTAAGGGTGGGAAAGCGACATGATGAGTGTGCAACTTAAAGTGAGACCACTGCAACAACCTCGTGTCTTGTGATGCACATGCCACCTGAGCCAACACAGACAGCCCAGAGCACTCACCATCCTTGCGGTGGTAGGTGATCTCCACCTTGCGCTCCTCCGAACCCAGCAGCGCCTGGGCCACCTGGGCCACTGCGTGCCGGCTGGTGAACTGGCCGTGCAGGAAGTCACAAGTGCACGGCTTCTGCATGACGTCCGGCCGGGAAAAGCCCGTCATCTCGCAGAAGCCGTCATTACAGTAGATGATAGCACAGTTCTGCACCCGGGCATTAGCTATGATGAATTTCTTATCTGTGAAGGTGTAGAGGAGAGATTGGAGGGAGGAGAATGTTAATTTGTTCATGGGAAGAAGATCAAATAAACAAGACCACTATATATTACTATAGTCAACCAATTAATAAAGATATGGGTAAATCAACTAATACATTAAAACAAACACATTAAAAGGAATATGAAAGAATATGAAAAATACATAAAAATATAAACACAGGTGCAGTCGGTGGGTGTAATGGGTTTACATGGGATTATCTTCCATTACATCCATCAATATAGGTTCTAAGCTTTTCCAGTGAATAAGAAAATAAAACTTCATACAGGTTGGACTGCTTTAGAAATGTTGACAAAAAATATGGGATCATGATTGATTATTGCACTTTCTAAGATTGGGTTAAGCTTCTGTTTGATGTTTTATTCAAGATAATATAAAGTGTTTGTTTTTGTTTTTTTCTGCATGGAAACCCAGATTTACAAGCACAACTCCTTTGCTTCATCCAGAAGACCTCCAGAATACCGTGCAGCAAATACTCTATGAAAACTAAACATAACAATTTTAATTGTAATTTGGGGGATATGATCTGAAAGTAATTAAATCCTTTAATCCTTGTTTCCTATAAGCAGCTTTTTAAACCGCAATTTGCACTGGAGCAGGAGAGCACTCTACATCCCCACACTACACAACTATAATATAAACCAGGTGTTTGATAAGGTAGCAGGGTAATTAACTTATAATGACTTTCATGGACCCCTCACATATAGTGTATCGAAATCACTAACATATCTACATCGCAAGCCTTGTTGTAAAAGAAGGCGGTTTCCTGACGAGTAAATAATTGTTGTGAGGATGCAGCAGGACACAAAAGGCAGGCAGCACAACACAACGCACCCACACAGCACTGGACGCCAGGGAAAGGTACTCACTTTGTCCTTCGAATTTCCGAATAATTATTCCCAAAAATGTGTTTTGTGGCGCAACATGACCCCTCCGGACAGGCATGGTTCCCCTCCAAAAATAATGGTGATAAAAAAATCTTTGGCTGTCCAAGTAAGAGCAAGCCGGTCCCCCCAAAAAAAACGCCTTCCGTCAAGTTCTAGCGGGTGAGAACAGAAGCCAGAGGGGCTCCCCGTTTTCTTTGTCACCAGTCAGTCATCCTCGTAGGAAAATCTGCCCCCCCCCCCTCTGTTTTTTTTTTTTTTTTTTCCCAGAGCCCCCGTGTTTCCCTTATTTCAACTCCGACGCGTCCCCGGTTGAACGCATCGCAGAGGCTTCCCTGCGCTCCTCGCCGATGTGAAGCTGGAAAGAAGGGAGTCGATAGCCCGCAGTTTAAGCAACATTTCACCGCCGCTCCTCGAAAGCGCCGTGCGCGTTTGTAGCGGCGTGTGTATGTGTGTGCGCTTGTGGTGGGGGGGGGGGGGGGGGGGGGGGTCTATTGTTGTGAAGTGAAGGGAAGACTGATGGTCTCTGAGGCCAATGGCTGAGAGGCTGACGGACCGGAGAGGCGCAACACCGACACCGCTGAGGGAAAAACCCACATGGACGCGTAGACAAAGCGGCAGACGGAGAAATAGTAGAGGCAGGGCTGGCCGGTAACGGATTACTGTAACGCGTTACAGCGCGGTTAGCTTACTACTCCCCTTTTTTTGTTTCATGAGCGGCCACGTAACACCACAAATAGTTTGTAATTACCTCATCAGTATCTCTTACTAGACTGAAGTCGAATTATTAAAATAGTAGAGCCTACCTTCCGTTCATTTCCGACCTTTTGTCACGCAGCTGGTAAAATTAAAGCATCTTAATGAGCCTCGCTAGCTAGCTAAAATGAAGCTCAACAAAAACAATTAGCCTAGTGGAATTATTCATAGCACTTCGATTTTAAGGTGCAAATTATGCAGAGCAGCAGCCTAAATAAAATAAATAAATTAATTAATTAAAAAAAAAGAAATGCAACAAATCACGACGATACGTCATGAAACGTCACTTTTGGCACTAATGAGTGACACCTGTGACTTCTTCTGGGTCACGGCCCCAGCGGCGTGGCTGAGACGGGTGACGTCAGGGCAGCATACGCAGGTGTATCTCATATCTCATTAATGCAGAGCCCCCCCCCCCCGGGCCACGGTCAGGTTAGATGACCGTGTTTTAAATGTCTCCTGTAGCCTCCAGTTTCTGCGCTTTACCTTCCACACACTGCATAAAATGTGACAGGTCTCCGCTGTCATACTGCCTCGGAGTTATTAAAAAAAAAAAAAAAAAAAAAAGCAGGCCCGTTGCTGCACGGAGAAGGAGGCGCTGGCCATGGTGCTGCCCGGGCATTTCACTTTTCCTCCCGCTGGTGGATTCAGTACAACAAGTTGTTTTTTTTTTTGTTTTTTTTTTTTAAGCGGCTTATGCGGAGAAGTCAGAGGAAGGGCTTAGCGCCTTGCTCAAGGACACTTCAGCAGGAGACAGGACATACCGTAATAACAGACGTGGCATGGGTGGGCGTGGCCATCAAACCTGAGACCCTCAGCTCCCTAGCACAGTTTTTGATGGACACACTGACAATGAAATCTCCTTCAATCGCGGAGTCAAAAGTACACAATTATTATGGTATTTTCCTAACTTCCTGCAGGAAAATTGTCATTGTTTTTGTAATAAGATCTTTTACATCAGTAAAAGTAGCCATACCACAGTATAACACTGCTTTGCTCCAGGTAAAAGCTCTGCAATCATACTTAGAAGGTATATGAGTATTACAGAATATATCTGAAGTCAAACAACTCATAATACAGACTCGCTCCTTTTATTTTATGTAGCCTATTATATTATTGTGTTATTGTTTTTCGAGTAGCATTTTAATGTTGCTGGGTGATGTTGAGCTATTTTCAACTACTTCACCCCTTGTTGGTTAGTTTATTCCATAAAATTAAATCTAATTATTTGTTTATCACAAATGGAGCTGAAGTATAAGGTAGCATAAAATGGATGGTCTGAAAGTATTAGTACCTATGGGTTGTACTTAAGTACAGTTCATGAGTGAATGTGCTGAATAACAATCCACCACTGGATATATTATGGATACAGGGAAATTCTCATTGCATTGTTATCTTGGCTGTGTGCTTAGGGTGGTTGTCCTGTTGGAAGATGAACCTTCGCCCCAGTCCGAGGCCACGGCATGATGCTGCCACCACCATGCCTCACTGTAGGGATGGTACTGGCCAGGTGATGGGCGGTGCCTGGTTTCCTCCAGACATGACGCTTTCAGGCCAAAGAGTTCAATCTTTGTTTCATCAGACCAGAGAATTTTGTTTCTCATGGTCTGAGAGACCTTCAGGTGCCTTTTGTCAAACTCCAGGCGGGCTGTCGTGTGCCTTTTACTGAGGAGTGGCTTCCATCTGGCCACTCTACCATACAGGCCTGATTGGTGGAGTGCTGCAGAAATGGTTGTCCTTCTGGAAGCTTCTCCTCTCTCCGCAGAGCAACGCTGGAGCACTGTCAGAGTGACCATTGGGGTCTTGGTCACCTCCCTGACTAAGGCCCTTCTGCCCAGATCCCTCAGATTGGCCGGGCGGCCAGCTCTGGGAAGAGTCCTGGTGGTTCCAAACTTCTCCCACTTACAGATGATGGAGGCCACTGTGCTCATTGGGACCTTCAATGCTGCAGAAATTTAATCCATTTAGTAATAAGGCTGTAACAGAGGCTGTATAACAAAATGTGGAAAAAGTGAAGCGCCAGGGCACTTAAGCGAGACATGAAGCATGAAACACAGCCCCAATAAAATGTATAGAGTTGGAATCATTACTTTGTATAAAAACAGTTCTGCACGTTAAAACAATGGCGGGTAATCTGGAGTTTTAACGCTCGCTTCCTTCCTCTCAATTTACTCCTTGTTCCACTTGCCTTTCGGATTCAATTTATTCCCCTCCCCGCGTCTCTTCCACTGTCTAACTCTCAGACACGCACAGGCAAACAAACACGCCCTGAGTCTAGTGAAACATCTGTCCTGGTCTTACACTAGCTCTCCCTCCATCTGGTCCATTGAGAAAACGATTTACATTTATACAGACATGGGGGGGGGGGGGGGGGGTTGGGAAGAAGGCAGCATATGCTGCTTTTACGACCTTTTGTTTTAGCTATGACTACAGTAGATTCCATGTGAAGGCAGCCCTTTGTTCAACAGAAAGCCTTTTCTGGATACATTAATGCGTTATTTCTCCCTGCAGCTTGTGGCCTATCTTCTGCAAAGATTCTATTGGCTTCTTTTGCGTATTTATCAGAATAATAATAATCTGCATCTCCCCCCCCCCCCCCCCCCCCCCCCCTTCCTTTCGCTGTCTCTGTCACACAGCAAGCACGACTCACTGACTCACAGCAGTGAAACAGTAAAGGCTAGGCCTGCCCTTGAGTCGTATTTCACATTAAATGGAGTGACAACATTAATTAATTGTATTTTAGCTCATAATATGCCCACTGAATGGACAGCTGGTAGCGTAGAACAGCATTTTTACAGAGACGAGAACATAAACCTTAAGAAGTCAGTAACGCCTGCACACACGCATCAAAATCAGATATGCAATAGATGTGCAGGCATTCCAGTTTGGGATATTGCAGAAATATATGTACCTCATCTATTTAGTATTGCAGTCAAAATTCAAAGGGTTGACCAACTAGGAGAAAGCCTCATTCAAGTGTCTTGAACGCAGAACCTGCGCGTGAGAATCTTCCTCTCTACGAGACAAACAAAACCTTCACTCAAACAATTTCTAAAGCCATCTACAAGATATATGTTTGCACTAAAAGCTCTTCGTACCCAGACCTCAACTTTAGACTTTTATTATTCCATTACTTACAAGACAAGGGCTGGGGAAACTCAGGAAACAGACACATATTGCCTCGGGCCTTGAAAAAAAGCCACAATGAAGATATAGAAAGCGGTAACCTACAAGGCCATTTCAGTACAGTGGACAGCTCCTTGGGCTTAACCCTTTAACTGCCATACCTAAATAGCAAATTATTTTGGCTGGGCCGGACATGGGCCAACACTATATCCACAAATGTCTGTGACTGACTGACTAAGCGATGGGGTTGAGTGCTGAGGTTACATCATTGGTCAGCCGAATGTATAATTGGTCATAGTTGTATTTTAGTATTTCCCATTTGCCCTGTGAAAGTTACTGCATTTCATATTAATATAAGCTCAACACTTCCTGTAATTGTTTCAAATTAAAAGCCTTCTAATGTTTTAGTGGACAGAAACTCTACAAGCTCGACTTGTTTGCAGTTGTTTGCGTTCCTGATTATTTTGTTGCGGCCTTTGATCCAGACTGAAATATCTCAGCAACTTAAAGATTGCAACAAAGTTTTGGACACACACTCATGGTCCCCAGAAGCAGAATCCTTCTGACTTCATCAACAAATATTCATGGTTCCCATGGTTCCCCCTTAACGTTGATTCTCTGACTTTTCCTCAAACACAAACATGACATTGACTTTTGTGGACTTGACTGAAATGTATCAGCAACTATTGGATCAATTGAATTTTCGTATCCCTCGCTGAATTAGCTGTAATCTCTTTGGTGACCCCTTTCCGACTTATTATCTAGTGCTATCATCAGGTCAAAATGTTAATTTGTCCATAATTGCATGATCAAATAAAACTAATCACATTCCCATAAGTTAGCATACTAACACTCTAACTTATAATTCTGAATATGCTAAATAGCCTATTATACCTGCTCAGCATGACCATGTTGTCATTGTCTTTGTAAAGCTGACAACACTTAGCTCACAGCACCACTGTACCAATTGTAAGTATGGACTCAAAATGTGCTCTGCTAAAAGGTAGAGAAATACCTTCAACTCACTGGTTGTGTTATGCATATTAATATCAGGAGATGATCAGTAGATATTTTCTGAGACGTGACAAAAAACACAGGTGTGCTCACATCTTCTCTTTTCCATGTGCCCCTTGAATATCTCTCGCCAGATGCTGTTGGCAATGAAGCTCGCTAATTTCTGGGAACTGATAGCCTCACTATAAATAAGTAAAACTGTATTTACTTTCCATTTATCTGGAACATCACTTATCTGTTTATGCCCTTTATGAGACTGCATCCTACTGGCAAGGTTTATGAGTTATGGTGAGAGAAGGAAATTAAGTTTTATCCCTAAGATGCTATTAAAAGTGTAATGAATGATTAGGTAAAAATTAAAGGATGCAAGAGGGACGTGGGTCTTAGTGGTAATACACAGAGGAATGCTGCTGCAAAGCCAGAGGGTATAAGAATATTTCAGAAGAGATATTTGCTGTGTTATGAGTTCAGCTGTATTTCATTAACTACAACCAAGTGATCATCTCTATCACACTTAAATATTTAGAGCCCTTTGCCTCGTGGGAAATACTGTCTGTCAGGGGAGTTTGTCCAACAATTTTATGGTCCAACAATTTTATGGTCAAATGAATCTATCCTGTGATTGACTCCTGCAACTCTGTAATAACAAAGCATCATTTGAAGACACTGAATATGTGTGGCATGAAGGTTGTAGAAGCTCGGTGACACGGGGATTAATCATATTGTGAGCGTTACACTAGTTTAGATGATAGCATGCTATCAAGCCTGGAGCAGACATCATAGCTCTACTTGCTCATCTCTCACTGTACTGTGCTGTTACTCCTCCCTGGCAATTTGCCTTTCAGCAACTGACACCATTTCATTTGAAACAGAGTCATTGAAGGGGGACAAAAAGCTTTCCGTGCTAATGAGTTTGCTAACTGTCAGCAAACCCATGTGTTTGCCAACGGGGCAATAAGTTAACAGTTCATTCTGAAGTTGTATTTGCACCATCAGCGTCAACACCATGAATCATGAATGAACCATTCCTCCAAAGGTGCACCGTCAGGGGAGGCGGGCCTTGGGGCAATCAAGGGCCCCTCATATTGGCACTATAACCCCACCTTAAATCTCCCATTAAAAGCTGTTGCCTCAAAACCTCCCTAAGCGGGGCCCCTGATGATGTGTGTTGTAGCTTCTCTACCCATTGCTTGCATGCGAGGCATTCTGGGAATATTAGTATAGTTTAGCATCTCCCTATAGTCTGCATGTGAGGCGTTTAGGGGAGATCTGTAAAACTTCTGCCCATATTCTGCATGGGGGGGGGGCATTCTTCGATGGGCTTCTCTGCCTGGGGCCCCCAGAGTCTAGGACCGCCATTGCATTCCCCTCAAGTAGAGCAGTTTATACTTCGACAGAAGAAGGTTAAATATGATGCATTTCCTTCCTTCGTTTCCTTCGTTTTGGACTCTTCAGCTCTCTGTTCCCTCAAAGGTCATCACTGGCAAGACAGTTTGCTATTGGTCATAAAAGCAATTACTTTTCCACACACACAAATCGCAGCAATTCCATTAAAATGAATTGAATTTGCTGTAAAAATTTTGCTATAAAATATCTGATGACCAGGGCTTGAGGGGCAAAAACAATAAAGTTTGTCTCTAGCAATGTCTTTGTTTGAGCAGGGATGGATGTTGTTCTCTGGGTTGTGGTGGGATATGGCTGAGTTGAAATGGATAGAGCTGAAACAGCCACTTTATAATTGGAGCTGAGTCAGCAGGTGAGTGATTACAACTTTGCCCTGTGGGATCATCACCATCATTATTGGAGAAAGAAAAATGATTATTACTGTAGAGTGTAACCTTGCCCTGGGCCCTCCTAATTAGGCAGACTAATACCAAACACTGCAAGCTTGTGACAGGCTGTCACTCTTGTAGCAAGGAGGTCCAGATTCAGCATCGCATGTGGTGGAGTAATACTGTGATACAGAAAGTTTGAGTAGTGAGTAGGGAGCCTGTCCTTCAACCTGGGTTCAAGCCCCCTTGACAGCAAACATCCATCCTGCTGGACAGTCCTAGAGCAAGAGCAGACACTGAATCTGCACCTGCTCCTGAGACGTTTAGCCAGATGAGAATTTCCCTCTTCAATCAATAGAAAAACATGTAATTTCCCCTTCACTGCCAGCGCTAAATCATTTAAAATTGGCTTTGTCTTGCAGAATTTAGGGATGCCATCTGCTGTCAAGTAGCCCCCGTCCATTTCATGCGACACAGGATTTAAAGGTTAGAGCCTGCAAGGGGTTTGTTCTCCAACATTTGTGAGTGTAAGAAAGCAAACATGGTTAATTACAAGGGCCGCCAACAAACCAGGAGTGATTTCCCTTGGTAGTTGTAAAAGATCTCTATTACTACGAGGCGTTTTCTCTGACCTCAGCCCATGTGAGAGGCTCAGTGTACTGTAGCTTGTGCAGCAGTCATTAAATAAACCCGGCGCAGCCTAATCCACTCAACATCAGCTCATTCATGACTACAGAGAGGAACAAATAGCATGTGAGTTGGAGTGTATGCATATTTATATGTATCTGGTTGTATCTGGAGCATCTGGATATCCCTCGACTGTAATCTTTAAGCATTGCTAAATGCAGGGGGAGAAAGAGAAGGTGCGGAATAAGATAGAACAGCATGGAGCTATACACACAATTGTATTACTTAAGAAAACGTGATGCCCATCTCCATTTTACCAAAATCAGCTGTTTTCTGAAGCTCCAAACCAAATGAGAGACAAGAAGATGGAGACAAAGGCTTGTAAAATACATTCGAAAAATACAAAATTATTACATAAGGGATCATACGCTCCAGCACAAATTTTCTGATGCATTATGTTGCTTGTTGTCACCCAATAATTGCTCCACATGTTTATGCCTCCGGCCTCAGGTTGTCCCGTCCGTCCATCCGTCGATATCTCAGTAACACCTTGAGGGAACTTCCTCAAATTTGGTACAAACATGCATTTGGAGATATTTGGTCAAAGGTCAAAGGTCAAGTTCACAGTGAACTGAGGTTCTTGTGAATGCGTTATATCAGGAACACCCAGAGGGAGTTACATCTGGCGCAGACATTCACTTGGACTCAAATATGAACTAATTAGATTTTGGTGGGCAAAGGTCAAGGTTCATGGTCACTGTGACTTCACAAAACACGTTTTTGGCCGTAACTCACAAATTCATGCACTAATTATAAGACGATTTATCTCAAAAGGGGATAAAATTAAGTGATGCTATTTTATATCTAAGTTGACAAAGGTCACCTTCACTGTGACATCATAATGTTCTGCAAAAACACCTCTGGACATTATTCAATGCTGTTACCCAGGAAGGGGAGACTGGGACCATGTTTCCTGCAACTTGGCTGGTTGGTGCAGGCAAAGAATCGCAAAGGGGTCTTGTAGTTCTTTTTGTTTTTATACCTATAGCCTATGGCACATTGTTTCACCTGAGGCAACGACAAAGCAAAAGCCATGCCCCTAGCAAAAAATGAAGATGATGCTACTGATACTGTAAATGTGGTCATGAAATTGAACCAGTGATGATGCTGACAATGATGATAATGATTGAAGTGATAGTAATGATATGATGATGATCATGAGCATAATCATGATGACAGTGTGTCAAGCTCGTACAATGACGGTGATAATGGTGATATTAAAACAGCAGCATCAATGAGGGGTGTACCCGAGTCGGTGCTATTAGTGTGTTCCCTTTGTGAGAAAATAAATTCCCCTCTACGTTAATCTCCCCACTGGCATCAGTCTTTAGCCTCCTTGCTGCTGCAGGGAGTGTTTTTGAAAGGAGAATATCTCCCCATAAGCCTGACTCTATCAGCTCAGTTGGTCCATTCATTTTTAGCTTAATCTGTTCAGTATGTGGAGCAATTTAGATCGGGCAGCCAGGCCTTGGCCCCTAATCCACAGATGACTCCAGGGCAAATGGCCGCCTACACCCAGGAATGACCCTCTCTCGGTGTCTCTATTCTCTCTCGGTTTGTTTCTGCCTGTTCATGTTTTCATTGTCCCCTTGATCTCCGCTCTGGCTTAAAGCCGAGAAAAGACAGTAGGACGAGACTGACCGTCAGAAAGATCACAGACAATGTAAGGCATGAGTAGAAAAGTGTCAGAAAACGAGTTAAGCAGAAAAACAGATGAAGAATGACAATGAAGTTATGGCGGGTCAATGCAGTCTCTCATCCACCGCCTGCTCCAGACTTTTTCCACAGTTGGCCCCTTCCACAGATAAATGTCTCACCTTTCCTCGTCTCCTGTCTTGCTATCTTTTGAGAGCTCAGTGGTTCATGGGAAATACGCGCCGGGGACGCAGTGTTGGCGTGCCTCCGATAACCCACGTGTCACTCCAAGATACTGCCAGCGGCTCTCTGTAAACCCGTGGCTTTGTCTTCTGTCAGTGTCGCCATCACAGCTAAACGCCTGTGACTGCACAGCTCATCGCCGCAGAGAGGTGTCATCTCAGAGATGTATCACCCCGCACACGTTCCCGTCTCTTTGCGAGTCCACTCGAGGTGGCAAAGTGGAGTGACTCTGACTCAGGGTAGTGTGTGCGTATCTGTTTGTGTGTGCACTTGTGTGCCTGTCCTTTCAAGAACAAATGTGGGTTTTAGTGCATCGGAGGGAGGCCATTTTGGTAACGGGAGGTCATTTTGGCTTGTTATCACTTCTTCATGGAGCCTGAGTTCTCATTGAGTAAAAGTGTACACAGCACACTATAAATAGCAGTGTTATAATAACCTGCCCCCCAGAAACCAACCAGTGCTCCTATACCGGAATAATAATCTGCTTTTGCTTGTGATACTACTATTAAAGAGGAAGGAAGTACATTGTACCTATTTGTTAGACTTCAGCATACACTGGATGTTGTTTACAAGAAAACTCTACAGGTAAAGTTTAAATTTGAATTTCAAGCAGTATATTCATCTTAGGCCTGAATCCTACATAAATTATAAGTTCCCGCTCTGGTGAACTTGATATCACAGGAACATCTTGAGGTAAATTCTTCAAAAATTTGGCAAAAACGTTCACTTTCACTCAAGGATAATCTCATTAGAATTTGATTGTCAAAGGTCAAAGGTCAAGATCTCTGTGACCTTAAAAAAAAGACCATACTGTAAAAAACGAGCCCATGGGTCATCTGTGCAGCAGGATATTATGACCCACAGTTATGTTTTGTTGCTAGGCGACATCTAGTGACACAGGAGAGCGGTGTTCGATTCCCATGTGAAAGTAGCAGTTAATGTTGTTTCTATTATCCACGACTGTTTGACAAAATTAACCACGTTGTAAACGTCACACCAAAGATCCTTTAATGTTTAAGTACATGTTCTTTACCGAAACCTAACCACGTAGTTTTTGTGCCTAAACCTAACCAAGGCATTATAGTTATTATAGTAACCATTGCAACAAAGGTGAGTACACAGCTCTCGGTACATTCTGTGTGTGTATTATTGTAACCATGACAACCAAAGTTCGGCACTCCTGCCACTCCTGGGTTGTATCAGAGGGTTTAGGAAAAGTGGGAGACTGTTTAAATAAAGCACTTTTTTGATCATAACTCTAAAGCTAACGTAAACTTACGACACATTTTAAAATGACAGAGTGATTTCCAAATGGTCAGGTGACAATGAAATGGAATGAAAATGTAGTCATGTGGAAGTAGCCTCCGGTGAACATGGTAAACACTGGTGACTTCACTTCAGTTTCTCATTGTTTTTTTTATGGTGATTTATTCATGTATAAAGTGCGTGTATAAAGTTTTAGCCTTTGATTGTTAATATTAAGTTAACAAAGCATTGTGCCCACTATATTACAAAGCACTGGTCTGGTACAGCATCCATCACCATCACGGATTACCACTGAGACGCCCTTGAGCAAGGATCTTAACTCTTTATTGATGAGTCATACATCGCTCTCATATGAATGTCTGTAACAAGAGTTTATAAAGAGTTTATACAGCGGAGGGTTGCAGTAGCACACATCCCAATCAGGCCTCAGATCAGCTCCTTGTGCCAGTTCCTACCACTGAACCCATGAGCATAGCACCCAGTCCTGTTTCTGCATTTAGCATTTCTTTGCCCTATAATGACTCCTGCTGAGAGACCTCAATGAAATTCTTTGTCACTTGAAATTACAGCTGTGTCGCTGGAGCTCCAGTGTTACGGAGTGTTTCCTCTGCTCCTCACATGCAGCTCAACTTGTAAACACACATGCACACACACGCGCACGCACACACACACACACACACACACACACACACACACACCTGAGATTTGCACTCATCATACACCTATGTGAGTAATTAAATGAAGCAGTGATTGCCATTACAGATGGTGACAATTGCATCTATTTATGAGAGCAGCTGGGTGTTACCCAGCTAGAGAATCACAAACAAGTCCCATGAATCATCATCCTCTGGCAGTGATAGTGAGTTGGCGTGTGAATCTAAGGACTGATAATGGAACCTAGTCTTATAAAAATATCAGTCATTTGGCAGCGGAACTAGTTTGGGCAGCATAAAATTTTATATATATCCTACTTTCTGCAAAAACGGGCAAGAATAGAGTCGTAAATGTGAAGCAATATATGCAAAGTTCACACCCCTGGTTCCACTCTGTAGTCACTGAAGTGACCATCATGAGCTTCGGCACTGTTTCCTTCCATAAACTCACCTTGGAAACAGTTGAAAACAGTCTACAGTTCAGGATTCAGATGAAGATCATATTGCTGCATGCTTTCAGTACAATGCATACTCAACCAACATTATTATGCATTGCGATTAGTGTTGACAGAGCACACAGGGGCTGAGATATTTTTAGGCTTTGTTTACCTATTGAATGGCTTTCAAGCCTGGCAATCCCTTGTATTTCTCTGATGATTTGTAGAGGGCACAGCTGGTCAAAATCTATCCCTCTAATATATATATAGCTGTCGTATGGGAACAGTATATATTCCTAAATAGAGCTGACATTCTCAAGTTTGGCAGTGTTCAGTCAGTTTCCCAATGAAATATTCACATTTATTCTGAAGGAAAGGCATCAATTTAGGTTAACATCCCATACAGATCTCAACAAATATTGATCAGGGTCAGGCTTCCAAGACTTTTTAGCTTGAGACAGTTCACTTATTAAGATTTTTAGAGGCTCCACAGAGATGAAAGTATCCAGTATTCACGTGACAGGAAAAAAAAAAGTGAATTCTTGTGAAGTGATTTATTATTGGCCATTTTGCCTTTACTGACAGTGACAATAGAGAGAGAGAGACAGGAAAAGCAGGGGAGACAGAGGCGGTGACGTGCAGCAAAAGGGCCCGACTGGATTTGAAGCCAAGCCACTGCAGGAGGGATTCAGCCCTGTGACATGGCATGTACATTCAGCCAGGTGAGCTACCACTACGGTGGCCCTGAGAGCTCAGCACACTGCAACTTAAAACAAAACAAAACAAGACAACACACATGCAAATAGACAAGACATAAATAAATTCAGAAAAATATTCATCAATTTGACGACACATACCAAATACCAAAACCACGTTTGTGTATTTGTGCGTAAGCAGCTCATGTGTTGCCAAACTGATGAAGATGTTTTCTGAATTTGTTTGTGTTTTGTCTATTTGCATGTGTTTTCTAAGCTGCACTGTGTTGAGCCCTCAGGGCCAGCGTACACACCACCCAACCATTACTTGTTGTACGGCACATGCATTTCCTTGCCATGTCTGCTGAAGATAAGCGAACCACCTGCTGGATATAGCTTCAAATTTCCAATAAAGACACAAGTCCTGGGGAAGGAAATAAGCCTATATTACAAAATGCCAAACTGCTACTTTAAGATTGATTGTTCCTACAAAATAATCAAGAAAGTGAATAAAGGAAATTTCCCAAAACGTGAAAGTATTCCTTACATATACATATTTCTCTGCGTATGTGTGTATATGTGTGACTCGCACATACAGCCCGGTGCACCACATTTAATCCTGATTTGTAAGTGTACAGTATGTTCTTCCACAGTGTCTCCACTAAGAGTATGAGTGATTTTTAAAGGTGTGCTCAGTCTTGTCAGCTCACGAGGGGCTGATGACTTCTGATGGCCTGACTATTAAGAGGTTATCCCTCTTGAGACTCGGGCTTCCTATGCAATAGCTCCATTTCTCCTGTTCATTACCGTGCTGTTGTCAAAAGCCCTGGCAGCACTCCAGCCATCTGAAAGCCCCACCACCACCACCACCACCACCCACCACCCTCCCTCTTCCCTCTCCTCATGTCTGTCTCTCTCTTTCTCTCATTCCGTGCCAGCTCCAGCCGATCTGGGGTGGGGGGTGGGGGGGTAGGAGCCAGGGTTGCCGTGGCAACTTGTCCTACCCCTATCGCTGGATGGATCATCCCTTGCTTGTGTTCCCTGCTACCTCCAACTCCCCACAATGCAGACGCATAAGTCAACATCTTCTCCTCTGCCTCTTCTAGCAGGATTTTCCCCAGTTTAATACACATACTCTTTGATTTCTCTTTTCTTCTTCATGTGTCATTTTCTGTTTCCCAGAGTCAGCCAGGTTAGGGAGACGACGTTCTGTGTGGCAGCCAGAGTCAGAATTAATAATGGTGAAGTAGAGCTACGGGGTTGCTCTCCTCTGTGGGAATTCCCATCATGCCTCCACCACTGACAAGGCATTAGTGTGAAGTCAGTGGCTGGAAAGGGTGAGATTCTCCAGGGAAGAATATAATATCTGCAGCTGTCCAAGCTGTGGCGAGAGAGGAAAGGTTTTCAGGATTGATACCTGTGCTGTGTAATGTAAATACTGCACATGGACAAAACATGAATGCAAGCAGACACACACTTAAAAGCGTACTTCTTTACCTGCAGAAACTCCTGTGTGCACAACAGTCTCTAGAGGTTGCTCAGAATAGTGCGGTAAAGAAAAAAAAACATCCAGTGAGTGGCATAACCTATCTTTACAGCTGCGGTGAGCAGAAAAGCATCTCCGAATGCACAACGCATCCGACCTTGAGGCAGATGAGCTACAATGGCAGAAGACCATGTCAGTTTCCACTCCTGTCAGCCGAGAACAGAAATCTGAGGCTGCAGTCGACACGGGCTCAACAAAACTGGACAGAAGAAGACTGGAAAAACATGGCCTGGTCGGATGAATCTCAGTTTCTGCTGAGGCTCATGGACGATCAACAGCATGAACCCAAGGACCCAACCTGCTTTGTGCAGGATAGTGATGGTGGTGGAATCCAATAGAACACCTTTGGGATGTGGTGGAACCAAGGTGTCAACCCACCGTGACATCACCCACTAGTTTGTCAATCACACAGTAGCCCCGCCCTAATGCATACCCTGCTTTAATGTCTATTTACCTCTAAATGGGACCAGGATTTAAAAAATTAACATCATGTTGTATTGAAGAAGACTTGAAACTAGCGACTGAGACCATAAACTCATTAGGAAAATCTTTACTGAGGTAACAAATCAAGTGAGAAGTAGAGACACTTTTCCATAGATTTCAATACAATCTGACTTCTTTCTTTGCAACCGGGAGAGTTGCCCCTGATGTTCATTAGATAGAATGCATGTTTAAGGCACTTCTGCATTGGCTTCATTTTTCAGACCTGGAGTCTGTGTCCATTTTTATATACAGTCATTGGTAGAACATGGGAAGGAATTGAAATTATTCTGAGAGCAAAGGTAGGCCCTTCTCAGTATGAGTATGTTCCTAATGAAGTGCTTGGTCCCCTCCAAAGTGCTTGGAGAGGAAAGCTGCTCTGGAGGCAGAAGTAATCTTACTGGATTAATTAAATCTCAATGGATGCAGATGGATTTGATGTCAATAAATAAATTACATTAAATGGCAATAAAGCCAAGTGAAAAGTCAAAGGGAAAACACTGTAACTGATATTAGGAAGCTACTACCTGCATCTCATTTGCAAGTTGACCTTACTGTTCTTCCAATTACAATCTACCATGCTGCCAACTGGTAACTGTACCTTATCTAATTTGCCAGACAGTTCATGAACACCCTTAGCACGAATGAATGCAGAAGAGTCTACAGCCGTGGTGCTAAATGAAAAGTTAAGGAAAGTTATAATTTACTGTGAGGAACATGAATGTCTGCACCAAATATTGTGGCATCAGGACTTTTCCATGTAAAAGTTGGGAAGACATTCCATTCAAACCCACAAATGTCTACCTTATGACAGTGTAAGAGGAAACGTCAGGGGATTTCATAGCAATCCAAATAAAATAGTTAAAATAGTTGTCAAGACAATGTGAACCATATAATAGCACTGGAGGAAAAGTCAGGCGATCACCAAAATCTTTAGGATTCTTCCTTTGGCGACCATGAATGTCTGTACCAACTCTCAGGGAAATCCATCCAGTAATTATTGACATATTCCTATTTGAAACAAAGTGGTGGACTAGCCAACATTGATACTGCCTTCCCATATTAACCACTGTGCTTGCCAGCTAAAAAAAACTGTACCCAGAATTTAGACTGATCTTTACACTAACCTCTGTCCTTTAATTACCATTCAAGTTTACTACTTCCTCACTAAAAGCTGTGGTTCTTTCTGCTCCCAGACCAGCACTGCCAAGTTTCACAGAAAGCATAGGTCTTGGCTGATCAAAGAGTTGTGAGAAGTTGCCAAGAGATATTATTAATTTGTCCATAAATATATTTGCGGGAGCGACCAGCTCTTCCAGGACAGATAGGGCCAGACTGTGTATTAAGCACTGTGATCACCACATCACTTTAGATTAGACACGACAGTACTGCAAGTGTACGTGCACCAGCATCAGCCACACCACTTTACCAAGAGAAGTTTTAGGAGTAAACACATCTCTCCCCACAGTCCAAATAAAACAGCTACATTTCTGTCTGGTTGCGCCTGACAAAGCAAGTCACCTGGGGAGCCTGAGTAGTTGCTAAATCTAGCAACATTTCCCTGGCTCTGAAAAATGTTTGAATAAAACAAACTCTAATCTGCCAGTGCACACCACACACACACACACATTTGTATTTCTATCTATTTGGGGACCCTTATGCATTCCCTAGCCTCTTACTCTAACCTTTACCATCACAACTAAATGCCTAACCATAACCCAAACCTAATTCTAACCATAACCCTATAAACAAGTCTTAACCCTCAAACAGCCCTTTAAACTTTGAGGGTACAGCATTTACATACCAACAAAGCTTTCATGACCCCACAAGTACAGGAAACTTCCAGTTTTCAGACCCCACGTATATAGTAAAACAAGCACACATGCACACACTCACACACATCATCGACCCTGCCTAATATCTTGACAGGACAATCCATTTAAAAGATGTCATACAAGGTGAAGTTGCCCACTGATCAATCTCCTCCATTGATTTATGGCTAATGACATTGAGAGATGACTGCAAAAAGCTCCTACATTTAGCTTATTGACACGCTGTATCGAGTGACAGATCGCCGACTGAGAATGATTTTCTAGGATAGTAAAGCTACCTGCCAGCTAATTGACAGTGTAAAGAGCTAAATATGGAATTTAGGAATCTACAAGGCTATTTGTAGACTTGCTACTGGATGTCTCTTTAAAATGTAATCACTGACTAAGCTCATTGCTTTAGTGTATTCAAGGAAGAAAGTCCTTTGTTTAGATGACCTTGCTCCAAATGTCTGCACTGTTCAAAAGCTTCTGAGCAAAACATGAAATGCTTAGAAGTTCCAGACATCCCAGTAGATTTCACACTGAAAACTCCATGAATATGAGTGTTCCTACAAGAACATCAACATTGGATAGTTCAAAAAACTTTATACATAGGTATATGTTGGCATTGGATGTAATAATTACTGAACTATCCTGTTATATACAAGTTGAAAACAGAATTGTGTGTGTAAACAGAGAAATCTCCAAATGAGGTAGGGAAATGTGTCCTTGAGTGGGTTGTTCAGCCCCTGACTGCCTCTGTTTCTGTTTCCTGGTGCCCAAAGACCCAATGTTTGGCAGGCTTCCTTTCTAAGAGCAAATAATCAGTTCTGCCAGCACAAGTCATCCATCAGAATTAATCGAATCTGTGAGCGCACAAACCACTCACCATTCCAAACCTCCAGCGGCCACCGATGAAAATCAACACTAAAGAATGAATATTCTAAATAATAGTTTGACATTTTAGGAATTAGGCCAAATTTCTTTCTTGCTGAAAGTTAGATGGGAAGATTGAAAGCACACGTGCATCTGTCTAGAAGCGAGAGCCAGGAGGTTAGCTCAGTGTAGCATAAGTAATTTCACAGTGCCTAGCTAGAAAAGCTTTAAAGGTGCTGGCAAGCAGATTTTTAAAATGATGAACATCTTGCACGCGCTGCATGCTATGATCGGATGGTCAACAAATTCTGAGGACTTGTAAATGAACTAGCGTCTCACATCTAATGAGCACCACTCCACAGTCAGTCAAGAAGTCTGGCCCGACTAGCTGATTTCTAATTAAATGAACCAATTACACGTTTTGCCAGAGACGCGTTTGGTAGTTTGGTAGCTGCAGCAGGCTGCTATCATTTCTTGTACATTATCCTCCCACTGCAACAATTAACTGTGCCTGGTTCTTTTAGAGTGAACACAGTGAACTGGTGTCAGTAAAACAAGGGTGAAAAACAACCAAAGACACGCACACCAAGTCTTAGTTTACTCAAGTTATAATGATGTAATTAAACACAATTAATTAGAGCTTTCCGCAGCTGATGGTGTGACGCCATCGGTGCACCTCATACGGCCTCAGTGTAACAGGAGCCCGTGCTTCAGCTGCTGCCTATCGAGGGCAAGGGAAACTATAGAAGCGTCCTATAAACTTAGACAATGACTGCTACAGCGCCGGCAGGACTCAGTTCCTCTTATAGGGCACCTCCGAAAGCAGCTGGCCTCATTAGATGCTACAATGTTATGTAGAGGTAACGAGGGGGGACGTCACCTGGAGAATCACCCGGGATAATTTTACACCATTGCTTTGGTTTTTAAATGTCAAGCTTTTTTAAAAGCTAAAATTGTCAGTGATGCCGCAATCACACCAGTCTTTATAGAGCTCTCCCAGTGGTGCTATGCATGATATACTGTATGGTGTTATCCCCACCCTAAATATTTTATGAGGTGGTTGCCAGTGTACATATGAAGCTAAGGCCAGAGGTGTCTCACAGTGAACTCAAAGCTTGGTTAGAATATCAAATATATATCACTCAGCTGGAAATGAAGCAGTGTTGTTACAGGTGAAGGGAAATTATTTGAAAGCTTTGATCAGGGTAATAATAGAAAGCTGTACCTCTTATTGTACAGTAAAGAAGAACTCATCTCATGGAAAAACTACTGAGTTTATATCGCCCTCTGTTGGTGATGTTATTCAAACACACCTATTATGTGTATGGTTTAGCAGTGTGGAATTCAGAGTTTAAATGCTTTGACATAAGGCCATCCTCAGTGTATGTGCACTGGTGGTTTCAGGTTTACACATACACTGCATTCAAACTCCTACTTTAGTAAATGTACATAGATATTATCAACACCATGTACTTAAAGTATAAAAAGTAAAAGTATTTGTTATGGAGCTGAATGACTGGAGTGTTATATTCTTATCTCTTGTAGCTTTTTACTGTTTTTCAATATGATTTTAACTCATTCATGTGCTGTTGACTCCACAGTATAGTAATGTTTTGTGTTGAAAACTCATGAAAGTTTTGTATGTGAAATCATAATCTAAAAAGTAACTATGAGCTATAAATGTATTGTGGAGTAAACAGCACAATATTTATCTCTGAAATTAAGTATGAACTGGAAATACAAACTCACAGAGCACTTAATCAGGAACACCAGGTTACTCATGTGATTGTCCAATCAGCCAATCATGTGGCAGCAGTGCAATGGATAAAATAATGCAGACCCAGGTCGGGAGCTTCAGCTGACGTTCACATCAAACATCAGAACGAGGAAAAAATGTGATCCCAGTGACATCGACCATGCCATGGCTGTTTCAAAATAGTGTGAAAATCAGCAGCAGCTGTAGATGGAAACACCTTGTTGATGACAGAGGTCAGAGGAGAAAGGCCAGACTGGTTGGAGCTGACAGAATGGCTACGGTAACTCAGATAACCAGTCTTTACAACTATGGTGAACGGACAACATCAATCTCCACTCCTGTCAGCCAAGAACAAATATCACAAAAAATATTTTCAGAGTCTCAGTGTAGAGTTTTTAAAAAGCAAAACCACATGTCGTATTTTTTTTATGCATGCATTCTTCTTTGTCAAAACCAGGTGCCTACAATACCCCCAGTGCAACACTGACACATCACTGACTCGTCCATGTAGGCTAGTGGTGGCTAATGTAGCCTGAAGCCTGAGGCCGAGATGAGATCCGGTGGGCTTCTTTCTGACTCCACAGTCACAGGATATTTTTCATTTTCAAACCTGACTTCCTCAGACCCAGCTGACACTGACTTGAGTGACATGAGGACATTTATCAGACCTCTCTCAGCTCCCTGTAGAGCAGTGGGTCGCAATGTTTTCCGACTCATGGTCCACTTGAAAATCTCAAAGATATTGAGGGCCCATATCCGACCCCAGTTGAGGTGCTATTTTATTGATAAGGATCAAACCTCCAGGACAGAAGTGAAAGCAGAAGCTCAACTTTTGTTTTTTGTTTGGCAGGGAAGAGCTAATTTGTCTCTTGACTCTTTCCTTTTAATTCTTCCTGTTTCTAACCAGCTATCCATTTTGATGCTCCAGTTTTTGCCTTCTAGCGCACAATCAGACAGATAGCAAACGACTATACAATGTGGTCAGGTCGGCGACAACATCAAAGCTCCTATTTTTTTAATTGCGACCATTTAGAAGTCTTGTTCTCTAGGGGGGAACAAAAGAATCCATTATGCAACCCATCCCAAAGAGGAGCCACGACTCTCACGTTGCCTGAAAGGACAGCAGCAGAAACGCACAATCACAGGTGTCGATTGACCTCAGGTGTAAGGTCTCGACTCAGGGCTGAGCTTGATTTCATGACATGACTTGTGTCTCGATCAATCATTTACTGCATCTTGTCAAATTAAACCTGGTGTCGGCCCGGGCCTGCTGCCAGTGTAGCCGAGTATCGCTCACTATCATTAACTATATAACAACTCATGTAAAAGCAGGAGCAGGATGAAATTGGAGGAGTGAACTTCACCAACTGAGGGTAATACACCTGCCCAGCTGCCAGTCTATCTCCTCTCTGTCTGCTTCCTTTTCTCCGTTACACAGGCTGAATCACACGTGTGTCTGAGTGTGTGCATCTGCACCGGAGACCCCGGGCGGGACCTAGTTGAGATGAGAGGCCCTGTCATGTCTGGAGAGATCTAAACCACTTAGAGGATGAGCAGTGGTCTGAGCCCCCTTCAGACATCCCAGCGCAGCATTCTGTGGAGAATAAGATCCTGGAGTAGCCCTGTTTAGCCACAGATAGCGGCTAAGTGCCCTGTTAGTTCACTCTATCTCCAACCCTTCAAGCTTGATTCCCAAGAGCCTCTTAAGAGATGCTGTGCAGCTTTTTTTTTTTCTCTTTTTAAAAGCAGCTGAGCTCAGAAAAACACATTCGTCACACTGGGGAGCTATACAAGTATCAATGCCTGTTACAGACCATCAACCTCCTCGTACAGTACAAGTTTATGGACACCGGCTACATTTATTAAACTATTAATTTAAAGCATTTGTTATTCATTGTCACTCAGTACAGTATTTATGAGCATGCTGTATTCCCGTATTAAGTTCAGACTGGTGTTAAAGGATACTGTGGTAAATCTCATGAAAAGACCAAAACCAAAAGCGAGTTGGCCCAGCTTTCTTCTGACTTTTTTTTACCCAGTCTGTGGCGTTCAATGCCAAGCCTATTGGCCTATTAAAAAAGTCACAAATATGTTATATAAAAAAAGGCTCAGTAATTTCCTAAAACAGCTGGGCACTGTAGGTTTTAACAAATGTTAATGAAACAGGAGTAAATAGTGCATTTAAATGGAAAAACTCTTGTTGAAAAAGACAAGTAGAGACTTAAGCGACATACCTCCTCTAATGTTACAGCTCTTTTCACTTGGAGAGTGAACAAACTGTAAGTGCTCTGTTCTGCAGGACCCGCTCACTTGACTCTGTCTCCCCATGTAGGATAAGGATAACCTTATATGGGCTATAGGTTTACTGACACTAATACACCTGGGTTTACGTCTAAGTGGCCAGGGGTTAAAGATTTCTAGAAGAATGCTTACTGTACCGCATTTTGTAACGTCTCTATTTTCAGGACCCGGCTCAGTTTAAAGAGACCTGGAGCGCGCCTGTCAGTCAAACTCTCACATGGACAATCTCTTTCCACTGATCTAAAGTGGCAGGAGTCACTTTCAGGCAAATGGAGACGGAGGTGAAAGGCAACCCAATCCATTCTCCGGCCGGTTGCGTGGCGTTGTTTGGGTTTGGGAATCTCCTGATGAGGCTCACTTAATGAGGAAAGTAAAGAGCCCAGAGTCCAACTCAATGGACATAAGAAGTTTCATTTTATTCTACCTGTTTGTCCGAGTTTGAGATTTTTAATTTGCTTTCAGTTTTTTTTTTAGGCATTTAACTCCAGTTTTCTGGAGATCTGTGTGCCATAAAGAAGGTGTTAAAGTAGGAAATAACGGAATGGAAAAGGACTACAGTTTCTGCTCGAGTGTGTTTTAAATATTCATGCTGTCTACGCTACAGGGGAAACTCTATAAGGAGAGAATGGCCAAGTTTCCTCTCAGCCTGTCTGACGTTATTAACAAAACACCCACATTCATCAAATTACAACCCTGTGTAGGCAGAGTACAGGACATGTTTCATCAATATACAGTAGAATTAATGCATCATCTGACTGTCACATAAACTGCACTCTGCTCTTGTCTCAGGGAAACTGTTACATAATGAATGTCGTGTAAGAAAAGTCATTTCTACACTTTTCTCAGTCCAGTTTTAGTTGATTTGCAGAGTCCGAAATCGTAAGAAAAAAAATGATCAATTTTGATCATGAAAGCAGAAACAGAACAAAAGAAAAAGGCTGTTTTGTGCATGATGACAATAACACACATTGTGTCTAATATTAGCACAACACAGTGATGCATCTTTTGACTCTTTCAGCAATCACATACTTTCAATCGCTCATTATTTGCAGCGAGAAGGACATTTATAGAATAGGTTTATTGTGTGGCCGTTGTACAATGTACACTGACCGGACACATTTATTTTGAAGTTGAATTCAAAGTGCTGCACATAAGAAGACAAGATTCAAGAGACAATGAAGAGTCACATTAAACAGATTCAAATAATACATAAGTTAAACTGAATAAAGGAGGTTAAACAGTGATAGTGCAGTGCAAGATATGGGGTGATCGCAACCCCACTTGTCTGAAACGTGACACTGTTCATTGCACTCAGAACCAGCAGAGGGCAGTCCTATTGCATATTTGATAAAAGCACAAAATGATCCCATAGGCCAGCACTCCACTGACCACATACAAGTATTTCAGCGATTCAATGGTCAGTGATCAATGACTGTATTTGTATAACAGCTGAAAAAAATATTTTAAGCCTATTTTTTTTTCGCATTTTAACATGTCAGATTATTTGCTATAAATACATAAGAATTTAAAATGTGTTCTAGATGTGTTTTAAAAAAATACTGATATAAAAACTTCAATATTTGCAAACATGCAAAATTAGAGCTACTCTTTCTCTGTCACTGACAAATCTGGAATATCCCCGAATATGAGAATATTGTTCATTACAGAGTTTAACTACTTCCTATGTCACTGAAAACACACTGTGTGTGCACTGAAGACTTCAGGTTTCCACATCTCACCTGTGTAAGTTGCATTCTTTGTCATTATTGACATAGGGCTTGTTATAATGTCATAAATCCTGTAAGTCAAACATCACAGTCAAAGAACAGGAAAGAAAATCTAATTATATTTAATATAATAAAAATATGGAGTGAATGATAATAACTTTTGTACATAATGTAATAAGTTATTTACATTTTGTTCAAGCTGCTACATTATTATATTAGTGGCAATGGTCCAGTCTGTATCTGCACCATTTCCATCCCAGCCATTATTATCAATTTCATGACATATTTATGCAAAGTTATTACATTTAAAGCTTCTACAGCATCAAACACAAATATCAAATAATGACATGACTTGGTTTTCTGCTGTGTTGTGACTTCATTAACAACCTGAGTAAAGAATCTCTTTATTCGTATTTGTGTTGTTTATTTAAATAAAATTCAGTCCTAATCTATTAATCATTCTATTACTGAAAATAAATAAATAAATAAATATAAAAGTGCTATATTCTGCAACTACCTTCCTACTAAAACCCACTAAAAATCCATGCTTCATACCTGGACAGCTCACTCACTGCTAAGAAGATGTCACCTGTGGTTTTTTCTTTTAAAAATATAAATAACAGCCCTCTGATGCTCCATGGAGTGAAGTGGTATTATCCCCTCTCCAAATCAAGAATCATGGAGCTCTACTTAACTCACATATATCTCTATTATTCTCCTCTAAAGAGCACTGACAGCCCTACACTGTGCAGCGTTTTGAACATGTATTGTGTTATGTATATCCATCATAAATTCCCAGTATCGCCTCATTTATGTGGAATGATGTGGAAAAGGCCTCTTTCTAATAGAGCTGAGGTCTTACCCAGCGTGTCCTGAAGGTGGTGATAAAGATCAGCAAACACGGTCCTCATCACTACAATGCATGAACCTGCCTCATTTCTCTTACATGTAAGAAACAGAAAAAAAAAAAAAAAACGGTTTCTAAGTGAAAAAAAAAAAAAAAAAAAATCGTTCCTGATCTCTTCCTGTGCAATCAAGGACGGGATGAAATTAAGAGCTCTTAATACTTGAGGCAAACGCTACCTTTTTAATTCCTCCTTAAACTGTAGTCAAATGTGAAGAAAAGGCCAACAAATTCATCTGAATTATAAAACAGGATGAAGAACAGATGATGAATATTTAACCAGGAGAGTTGACAAAGTTGAGATGGGACAATGTGAATATACATCTGCATCTACATCCTGTTTAAATCTCATCTTTCACACCTAAAAATGTCATTAAACCTTTTATTTTTTTAATCTCTTAATGTGAAATATTACATTTTCTCATATAAATAATCCCTTATTCTGCCATTTCCTTGCACATCTTACTTGATGTTTTCCAATTGGAAGAATCCTCTGAGGTCGTCAATCTGATTGCAGCCGCTTTGTCTGTATTTATATTGTGTGTGTGTGTGTGTGTGTGTGTGTGTGTGTGTGTGTGTGTGTGTGTGTGTCTTGCATCAGTGAGGGAAGCGAGAGCCTACAGGTGGGCTTTTTCTCCCAGGGCGTGGGAGTGAAGAAGGAAGTCAGGTAACTAAATCAATATCATGTGAATTATTAAGAGCTTCCTCCATCGTCACGCACCGTGGACCTCAAGAAAAGATACACTCCCTCCCTCCTTCTCTTGTTTTCTTTCTCCCTACCTTCATTTCCCTCTGTAACTTTCCTCTTTTACCACCACATGAACACACACCCCTACTCATGCATGTACGCTTACTATATGCCCTGTTCAATACACATACGCCACGCCATTTCCACACATGTGCATGCACACCAGCTACACACACATGCGCTGGTCTTTAAGCTCACCCTTGTTGGAGTGCTCATTAGTCAGTGCAGTGATGCAGAGTAGCCCTGTCATTAGCTGAGAGCTCTGTGTCCTCCACTCCCATCCCTCTGTTTTATTCCTCTTCCTCTACTAAGGATTCGTCTTCATTTTATCTCCGAAGCCAGGGGCATTCCAGAGATCTACATGACAAAGATCTCCCTAATCCCACTGAAGTCTAAATACCTTCTGCAGACCGTCTTTATTAGCAGAATTGAGATCAGGTATCCTAATTGCCTTTGCCATACGTGTCACTTGTTACTGCCGAAGTGAAAACTGTTAAGGAAAGAGTTTTTTTTTTTTTTTTAACTCTGCCTTTGTTTCTTCTCTTTAAATGGTCAGAAATGTAACCAGGTAGTTCAATCCAAAGTTATATTAATGTTTCTGACATTTCTCCAATCTTTGGTTTTTTGGTGAAATTTCACCTCTTCGGGCCCCAATCAGTTATTTAAATGAAACCATGTAAGAAGTTTAAAGGGTAAGTGCCAAAGGGCCCCACTGCTTTTTTGTAAAAGGCTGGAAACCGCTGGTTCAATCCATAGACTGTAAATAAAGATGGATGTAGCCTCTGTGGCGTTACCCATAGGTTTCTGAAGAACGGTTTTGATGCAGAGTGGGCTGCTCCGCCGTCGTCATCTTGGCAACAACTGACTCCAGCGTAATCCAAAAACAGCTGGGGGCACAGCTCAGTGTGTTGACTGTCTCGTTGTGACGTCACAAAGTTACAGCAGTCCTGACGTTTTAAGGCTCAGTTTCTGAATACAGGCTGTGTGCATTTCTCTGTGGACTGAGGCTTTGATACTTTCACAGTATTAATATAGAACCTAGACCTGCTTTATAATCACAAACACATGGAAATCTACCTTTAAACAATATGAGACCTTTAAGCCAGCCAGGAAGTTTGGAGCCACAGCTCTTCAGTTGCTTGCTTGCTGTTAAGTTAGTTTTAAAAACTGCACAATAAAAATTCTTTATCACATCTTAAATCCTTGCTGATCCTCACATTCAGCACCTGGAGAAAAAAAACAGGTGTGATGTAGCTGTAAACTGTAACAGATTATACAGGATCCATTTGTTGCCAACTTCAGTGGACAGCCTGGGAACAGTTGTTTAAAACAATTTATTAATATGTATCTCTTTAAAGGGACTGAATATAAGCTACTGCATTGCACTGAATGTGTATAAGAATGGGTGCGTATCACACTATTCACTGTCTACATGGTCATTTTTCTATTGCTGACTGCACCTATTCATGCGGTTTTCAAAGAAATACTGGCAATCAGCAGACTCCTGTTTGAATTAGGTCCTACAGGGTGGGATTTCTCAGCAATGGGGATAATGTTCAAATGTTTAAAAGAATGAATAGAGTAAAATCACATTGAATAGAAATTCGTGCGTCTGTTAATTAATCATTAATCATCTCATGATACCTCAGATTTTCCTGGTGACCCTGTAGAGGACCAAGACCCCAGGATGGGAGCCACTGGACTAAACTACACAGCCTAACCTTATACAAAGTAGTGACAATAAAATTCTGCTTATATGTTGATGCATCAGTATTAACAATCCTATTATGTAATACATAGTTATATAACCGTAACAACGATACTTGTATTATTTCTGTACTGCAGGACTTTTGCTTGTAATGGAGTATTTTTACATAGTTGAATCGGTACTTTCACATAAGTGCCAGAAGTTGATGCTCTGCTAATAAAGAGCTTTACATGTGTCGTGTACACTGTAGCGGTGCGGTCTGCACTCATGAGGCAGCAAGCATAAGCAGCACAGAGGACAGACCAGACCAAACGCAGACAGTTTCACTTTGAGATATTTCCAGCGCAGCTATGGTGAATTTTTTTTTTTTTTTAATCTTTTATTTTGCATCCGTCTTAGTAAACGTCAGGTCCGGGTGTCAGTCCTTCAGAATCAAACACTAATGGCCTCTTTTCTCATTTTGCAGCAACATTCAACAATTACACAGTGAGAAATATATCACGGACGAGGCAGCGATGGGACGTCCCCACTGAGTGCAGTCTCTGTGATCCAGCATGCAACACAGACCCAAGTGATGTTTGGAGTCAGGGGCCTGACACTTTAACTGGACTAGAGGACCTCTTACTCTGATGCTGCAACCACTATAACTAATGCCATCGCTCTCTGCACCTGTGTGTAGCCGGCAGCGGAAGTTCACATCCATTTTCAGTGAAAGGCATTCTTGGAAATGTAGGAAATGAATAACTGAAGCAGGATTGTTGACACGTGGCTGAAGAAAAGAAGACACCCCCCAAACAAACCACCCTCCCAAAAAATAGTTAATAATCACAATCTGTAATCTGTAATCACACTGTAGTCTATTTTGACTCGATCTCACATACACCATCCTGCTCACGAGATCACCAAATCCGGATTATCCGCCTCTGAAAATAGTCCCCCAGCAAATGCACTGTTTCGTTTGAGAAGTAGTGTTTGAGTGATGTTTTGATCTGCTTTTTGATCCGCTGAGTTTTTCCTGTTAAAGTTACTGCATTATGCGTTAATACAAATTCAACACTTCCTGCAACCGTTTCAAATTAAAAGCCCTATAGTGTTTCAGTAGACAGAAACCCCTTATATCTCAATAGGGCATTTATTGATATGCTTATCATATGGAGCAGAACCAGATGTGTAATCTTTTTATTCCAGAGATTCTTTTTCATTGTCAAAACCTAGCGCCAACATTACCCACAATGAAACTCCAATGCTGACAAATCCATCTTTTCCTAACCCTTGACCAAAGTGGTGTTATTGTCTAAACATAGCTTTAACTTTGGGATGGAAACCAAGATTCCCAGTGTTAGTCACAATCTATCCAGGCCACCGTCTTATGATTCATGTGCTCCACAATAACGTAGCATTAGCAGCAAACATAATCCATTTCTTTTAAAACATAAAATTAACAGAATATAAACATAATTTCTGTGAGACAAGGTCGGCGCATACACAATAAACTTCTTTCGGCAGTTTTCTTGGAAATGAGGGATGTGTGCAGCAGTAAATGCTCTGCCCTCTCCAATCAGCAGCACCTTGTAACCCCATGATTACCATGTCTACCAAAATATGAACCTACAGTATTGCAGCATATCAGGAATTCCCAGCCTAATAAGAAGAACGCCACCTACACACAGATCAACTGAACACAGTCCTCCATCACTCCTTCCCTTCCTCTCTCTCTCTCTCTCCCTGCTTCAGCCCTAATGCTTGTTCGTCATGTTTATCCCCACGATTCCATTACAAAGAGAAGATATATTTATTCTGTCGTCAGGAAGCCAACCCCACATCCCCAATCCTAATTTGTCTAAGCGGAGACGGGTCCGACACGCAGACCGATGGGATACGCTGCTGTACACATGTTATCCTATCAGTCTTCTCCTGACTCTCTCTGTGCTGTTTTTTTTTTTTTATCTCTGAGTTGGCCTCTTGTTTGCTGACACCAACATCCTTTTATATCTATTCAACTAATGACTGTGTTGTAAAATCTATCAATCTGCAGACAGTGCAGACACCCAGGGAGACGTTGAGGAATAAAAACCAAATTGTAAAGTTGTTAGAAAACATGCCAGGTAAATTTCCCAGCAGACATTCTTAAGAAATATGACTCAATTCCTAGCAAAACTAAATTTGCCAGAATGTGAGCTATTTCTGTCGCATAAACACTCATCACATCCAACCTGCTGTGTTACCAACTACCATCAACAATGCAATTAATGAACACAATGATGATAGCACCAGGAGGACAATCCTCTTTGCTCATCACGCATTCCGCACTGCATGCTATTACAAATGACCAAACACTCCATATAATAGCACATCATTTAGCCGATGTCCTTCGCTGGCTTGGCTCCCCACATACTCCACACTGGCCATCAAAATCTCTGTGATAGAGCACATTAATTACACCCATCCAGAGACAGCTATGATTACAATTTCACACGTTTGAATGGACTACAGCCATTTGCCACAAAACTGCAGAGGCAGAGCAATGACTTTGGTGAGGCGGGAGGAGGGACGGAGTGGTGGTGATGGTGGTGGTGGTGGGGGGGGGTCGTTCGTAATTCTCCGGAGAACTGCAGATGCAGGATATGTGGACGCATGGATGCTGACAGCTCTGGCGTTTAAGCAATGTGCTGTAATTGCATGCAAATGGACCTGAATCTGTATCTTAACACATCTTCATTAGCCGGTTCACAAGTGTCTGCAGCTTAGATGGAGGGACAATGGAGGGTTGAAGTTAATTCTTAGTGGTCTGGTTCTGTTTTCATATTCGACAACTTTAATTAAGCGATAGATTAAGTTTTGAAGGGATGGTTTAATGCATTGAATCCCATGAGTGCTCTAATAAACAGCAGAATAGAATCAGTCAGTGGATATCTAATGGGGTTGAAAATACACACAGACATCTATATTTCAACAACCAAATGCTTTCCCCCCCTAATTTAAATAGAACTTATCTTGTCTTTCTGCTGCATTGCATAGGCTATTACTTTAATAAATGTAATGATGTTTGATAACTGCAGGAATTCATGTGTATGTGAGTGCTGAGCTACATTGACAGAGGTTAGATAGATAGATATTCCTTAAAGGAACATTTTGGGAAATATACTTATTCACTTTTTTTTGGGGGGGGGGGGGGGGGGCAATACCGCTCTCATGTCTGTACACAATATATGAAGCTGGAACTAGCAGTCAGTTAGCTTAGCTTAGCATAAAGACTGGAAACAGGTCGCCTGGCTTTGTCTAAAGGCAACAAAATCCTCCTAACAGGATCTCCAAAGCTTACATACTTCTGCTGTCACTTATCATTCCACACTAAAACTTTGGCAACATACAGATGAGAAAATGATATCAATCTTCTCATCTAATGCTTGACAAGAAATGTTGAATAATTCCTTTAAATTTGTAATAATTTGTTGAACATTTTTCCGTCTCTTGGGGGCAGTGCAACATGCTACAAACGTAACATTTGCATATTATCACCCTATAACATGTTAGGAAACATTTGCCTATTCAGCAGATGCATTAGCACAACATTAGCAGTCATACCAGTAATTCTCGTTTTCTCGGTCTGCATCAGTTTTCTTGCTGTAAACAGCTGTAAGGAGATGGAAACGAGTCTGATGCGAGGATTGAGACTAAACCAAAACTGACTAAACCAAAAAAAAAAAACAAAAAACAAACAAAAAAAAAAAAACACAAAACAAAAGCTGATAAATGACACATTCAGTAGAAATGCCTGGTAGAGCTAAGGGAACTGCAGGATTGAGCCATAATTTGCTGTGAGTTCATGACTAAGAGCGACACATTTTGCATGTCACGTGTTAATATGTACAAACATTGATTGCTGCAGCTTTAAAAAGGCAGAGAGCATCATCAAGGGCACAGATATGATATATTTTCACTTCTGACTTCAACATGAAGAACAGTGTTGGGGATGACGTATGTGGCAACAGACGTTAAATTTATTCTCTGTAAGGGGTGTCTACACTATGTTTTTTTTTTTTTTTTTTCCTTGCGTCTGAAATCGTTTTGACCTGTAATCCCCAAGATTATAGTGGCTAAACTGCCCACTGTGTGTTTTCGTGCTCTTTATCAACTCCTGGTATGCTAGGCTGAGAGGACTGCTGGCCTCTGGATGCCCTTAGCCTGACATTCAGGGATCACAGGGGTAGCTTGCTGTGCGTGTGTGTGTGCCTAAGTGTGTCTGCGTGAGCACAGGCATCGCCATTGCCCTTGGGGTGGAAACCAGCTCCTAGGAGGTAACAGTAGGTCAAGGGGCACGGCAATTAGGAAGCAGTTGGAACCATTAATTAGCTGATATATCAGTTGCACTATTGTTGATATAGACTGTGTTTTCTGCTATAAGCTCCATATAACCTCTGGACAACTTTCACTCCTCACTGTATTCCTGTTAGGTTTAAATCTTGCTAATAATTGCCACCCACATTTTTAGTTCATACCCTTAAGTAACCCGAAATTTAGACAACAGTGACATAACACTCTTAGAAATGATAATTCAAGAAAAAATAACAAATTAGAAAAGTGAACCTTGGAGACGGCGCCAGGCATTGAAAAAGACTCTTTTAGCTCTTTGCTACATCTTCAGGCAAAATGTCCTCTGAATTCACATCAGGATTTTTTTTTTTTCCTTCTTTTTTTTTTTTTTTTGATGTGTCAGAGGGTTTCACCTGTGAGCCGAGCCCACCTGGAGCAGTTTGATTTTCCTCTCCGTGCCTCCAAGCCAGGCTGTGAACTTTTCAAAGGCTGCGAGTAAAGCCGCTGCGAAAACTCGGAGAGGGGAATCTAAAGCCTACAAGCTCGGGAGCTGCGTGGCTGAAAGGGATGGTGGATGGGCGGAGGCTCTATTAGCCAGGGTTGTTTAGAAACCATAGAAATGTGGGCAGTAATGGGGATTGACAGGGCCACCCACGTGAGGGAAGGACAGTACTGAGCCTGACGAGAGCGGCTGCATTAGATGTGCGCGATTGTGATTGCGCAGGCTGACCTCCTCGCAGAAACGCCATCGAGCCCCCCTGTGTGCGGTAAGTGGGGTGCCATCCTGGCGGGCGACACGCCACCAACCCTTCAGTCCAACAATAAGCCCCTTCCTGCTGTTGCCGTACCTCTCTAACCCACAACTGGAGGATAAGCGAGAACACAGCAGCACTCCCCAGGAGTAGCAGAGGCCATTTTGTCAAGCCACTGAGTGACTGACAGGAGCTGACGATAAAGGGAGAGAGGAGCGGCGTTGAAGGATGGCGGCCTCGGTGATGGAGTGCTCATGGGGAAGAGTAGCTATTGAATCCTCTTTTTAATCTGTCTGTCAAGGTTATTGAAAGTGCTGTCTTCGTTATTACATGCCAGCCTTGGAGTTGGAGGGGACATAAGTATGAGGACACACCCTGTTCCTGTGGGCAGATAAACAAGCTGTAAGCAAATACACACATGTATAACCTGGATAGAATACAAACCTGTTAAGACACTAAGACCAATGTGCATCGCAACTAAGGATATTTTTGCATTGAGAAAGTTGGAATAAAGCCTTTTCCCTCTCTAAAAACGAGCAGGGGAATGAAAGGGAAGAACAAAGAGCAGACCATTGATCTCTGGTTCTCATAGTGAGGATTTTTGATACGCTCTTCATACCGATGGCTGTTGTTTCTGCCCTCAGTCAATCTGCGTCTACCCCTGCTGTTGTTCCAGCTCAGGTTAGACCGAGGGGGCTCCACTCCAAACTGGACCCCTTTTTCAATCGATGTTCATCAGTGGGTCTAGCAATAACTTGTCAATGGGATTCTCATTAGGATTCAAGTATGCTTTTGAATAATATTGTATAGCACTGAATCACACTGACAGATGACTGGGTGAGTGGCAGTGGAGAGCTTGTCATGGAGTGAATTTTAATCAAAAGAGGGGACAGTGTCAGGCAGAAATTGATGTGTCTGTATCAAAGCACTGATACTGCATGTTCCTGTTTTGTCTGATAATCTTTAGAAGGACTTTATCACATTAAAGAGACATTTACATAACACTCTGGATAAAGCTTATTTCTTATTGTACGGAACCCATAACCAACTGTGGAGCACTGTCTCTTGAATACACCCTGACTTCTCTTACCTGTGTGGGCCACTCAGTCGCAAAGCAATAGGTGGATATTTAATAATGGGTTTGTCACAAAACAGCCAACGTTAGCTAAGGAGCTAAATGGTGCTTTAATAACAGACGGTCCTCCTGTAAAAAATAGACCCAAAGGTCGTTTGTGCAGCAGGTTATTATGACCCATAGTTACATTTTGTTGCTAGGTGGCATCTAGAGGCCGTAATAATTATGACAGGAGCAAAGGGAGGAGTGTGGTGATGTAGTTTATAGAGCGACAAAGTCCATGTCAGAAAACACAGGAATATGACACAAGAGAGCAGTGTTCGATTCCCATGCGAAAGTAATTACGTGTTGCATTACAGGTTGTTTGTAGCCTCAGTGTTTTTGGTCTAGAGAGTTTTTTCGAGAGCATTTGTTGGGGACTATTTTCACAGGCGGATTAATACACATTTGGTCCAATAGCGAATATTTATAAACTGACATAATAGTGCAGTGATGAAGGAACATGTCATAAAGTGCAACCCTGTGGCTCATTGATGTGTTTCAATAGATTTGGGATAACAATGGAGCACATGGGACGTACATTTATCGTTGGTCTGGGTCTTTATATTGTTGACAATAACAGAAATATCACCACTCTTATTCTTTAAAGGAATGTCCATGTAGTGTCAGTTTGGAGCGGAAAGCAAACTTCCTGAAAAAAAAAAAAAACAACAATTCCCTCTGTTCATTTGTAACATCCCGAGCTGTGCGAATTGCATGACCACCCAAATGGAACTAAATGTAATTAAGATCTACTCCAGGTTAATTTGGTCAGTAATGGTATTATGTATGTATGGAGTAGCCTTTTTCTAAATACCAGTCCATTAAATCTGTGTTATTAAAAGATGATACTGAAATGAGATCAAGCATATACACATTAAAAATAATTAGTTTGTTCTGTGTGTTTTTCTTGAGAGAAAGATGACAGTGTAACTAAGGTTGGATTTTAATGTTTATTATCACTGATTGTCTCTTTGTTCGTTCCCTTTTTTTTTTTTCCCCATAACAGAAGAATGATGGAACGAGGATGGAGCGAGTTATTCATGTGCTTTGGTTCAAATCGATTGGTCGACGTCCACTCATTTGAGCTCCATTCAAATTACAAATAAAAGACAGTCTTTTAGAATTGAGCTTTGGTAAGCAAGGAGTGCTACTTGAAAATTGGCATCTAGCCAAGAGAAATAACCTTCTATTCTCTTATTCATTTCATTTGAAAACTTGGTCACAGATTGCCCTTAAAGAGAATAATTTTTTATATGCCAAAGGCGTTGCTTTGTTATCCCTTGTAAGGATAGTTTCTATCAACAAAGCGGTCTGAAATTACCAAATAATCCGTCAAGAGCCACTGCTTTTCAGAGAGCTCTACCTCGTATCAAAGGCTTACCTTGCCTTGTATTCAAATTTTCCTGCATTATTTGACTATTCATTTCCTCAGGATAATGAACCTCTGGAAGATGTAAAATCTCTAAAAGATGTATTCTAGGGGAGCAAAATCACTTATTTACTCATGAGAAGCCAGCCAATTTGTGCTGTCCCTGAACCATAAATGGCTATCAAGAAAGGCGGAACAAAAGCTACTGTACATGAATACATGCTTAGTCTATTCAATTCTTTCTGGATGTCCGTTATTAAAGTAATATATTTATCTGCTGTTGACTGTTTAGAGTTTGAAAAAGAAAGCATTTCATACTAAGCAGTGGCCACTGGTCTCTCTGTGTTTACAGACACACGTGTGTGTGCGCGTGATTGCAAAAAACATGTATGGGAATATTTGTTTAAGAGCGAGATTGTTATGACCATAACATTATCAGCTACAGTTTACACTCCAGCAGCAATTAGGATGTCTGCATGTGGGTGTATGGTCCTTCTCTGAATGTGCACTGGTGTGTGTATATGTGTGTGTGTCTAGTCACAACATATGCTGGAGTCAGTGGGGAATAGTTTTCCCCAGAGAGTATTCCACACAGCCCTCCAGTCAGTGTCTCAAATTAGAGGGAGCAGCAGCATAGCTGTGCCTCATCCACTTTAATAGCATTTTAACTGTTATTGGAGCTCTTATATATCAGCATTCAGTGATGCTGGTCATGCCGGCATGCCTATGAAAAGGACAGTGCCACAATAGCCTCCAACTGAACTGTGACAGGCCAATTAATGAGCCTTCATTGGGAAACAGTCGTTACATAGGTCACCTGAAGTGTAATTAGAATGCATTGTAGATTCTTATTTTTATTGAGAGCGTTAAATTGAAAGAGGGAGCGCAATCAGTGGCAAGTTGTTATAACGATGTGGATTAAAAGAAAAAAGGTGACTGTTTATGGTGGGGATGCAAAAGCAGTGGCTAACATGCAAGAGTGAGCACATGTGTTTGCTACCACACACACACACACACACACACACACACACACACACACGAACACAACACACACATAAATGTCGCCCATGAGGCTTGATAGATGTGTCACAGTGGGGATGTGAATGGGAGCCAATTACATTTATAATGTCAAACGTGGTGCAGAAATTAGCTTCAGTATTATTATGTGGAAGCTAATTGCAAGGAAATGCTAAAATGATTTAAATCACCAGGGCTATTTCAAGACATTCAGACATTTTGAAGATAGCTCCAGCACTAACAATTTGTACCACCCATTTTATAATTACATTTAATAGGTTGTCTTATCAGTACTCTAAAAGTGGATTTGGATTATCGCAGGCTGGACCAGACCGACAGAACAAAATTGTATTTTTCTTTTTTTTTTTTTTTTTTTTATATGAGTGATGAGTGCTGGCCATTCTGCTCATAGGAGAAGAGGGAGAGATAATATTCTGGGGGTTAAACTCTTGGATTGCCTCTTCAAAAGGTAAAACGGAGCAGAACGCTATTGGCGGGGGCCATGCTTTGTATTTTCAAGAAGGCAGTCTGGAAGGTCTACTATTGGCATTCACCGCCACTTAACTACCCACCGCAATAGATTTCCTACAGTATGCAAAGACACATACAGAGCATGTTGCCAAGCCGTCCTCAGAATTGACCCCATCCAGCGGCAGTGACCTCACCATTGTTGGCGCTCTCAGCATTCAGATTGTATGCTAATAAGGCCAGTGGATGGGTAGAGGAACCAGAGACATGCTTTGTTATTAAGTGTATATGCAACACTTGAGTTGCTGCTGCTTATTAATGTTCAGGGTCCAACACCTCAACAGTTTTACAGAGTGATACCATGTGTATGTATTGTATGTATAAAGAATGAATATGTAAAGGTTAAAGGAATTAAATGTAGTCAAGGAAAATCTTGGTTTTTTTTTTTGTGCTAGGCAACAAAAGTTTTCCCACCAAATTCATTTCACATACTGTAGATCAGTTTGAAGGACACTCAACACTTAATACAGAGCAATTCATTGTTGAATGCAAGATGGTGAGTCTTCCCTCCAAGTTAGCTGCATGTGTCAAGTGCTGTCTGAACTGTGACTCAAAGTCACAAAAAGAGCTACAGGAGATCCGTTGGTGAGGAAGAATGACAGCGAGAGAGGCCGACGAATGAAAGGAGACCAAATGCGGGACATCTAGAAGGAAGCTGGAAGGATGGGAGGGAGGTCTGTATTCTGTGATCGTGGGCCCGCCGAGGGCTTAGGGCTCTCTGTCCGCAGCACCTGAAAGCCTTATCCACAGGTGTACAATCAGCAACATAAGCAATAGGCCCTTTACCCTAAGACCACATCATCTGGCCATGCAGACCCAGGGTGCTGCTCGGAGCTTAGCAGGAGATTAAGGTCTGAATCTCGTGAAGGAGGAAATGTATCATTCATAAAGCAACATTTCCTTATGGTGTATGATGTCTACACCATGTCTTAACCATTTAACCTCTGGCTCAAATGAATTTCCTTTTGAGTTTCGCTGTAAAGATTTCACAGAATGTGCAGGATTTAAGCAAATTGGCACCTGTAGCTTTTTTTTTTTGTTTGTTTTTTGTTTTTTTATATCACACATATTCACGTCAAAGATCCTGACATTCATCTCCGGTTCATTTGTTATTTTCGGTTAATTGTGTCAGTCTCCCAGCTTATGCTAACGAAGACAATGATTTTTGTTCTCTCCATCAGATGTAGGCAGGATCTAGATTAACAACCAAACAGCACCCGATGTGGATTAATCTGACAATAAAAATAGTCCTGAACAAATAGAATGTTTCCTCCTGTTTCAGTGATGTTTGCTAAAACATGCAGTGACCAGTTGTTTTAGGAAGATATTTGTGAGCCAATTTTAAAGTTTGACATCTTATAGGAACCAATGAGCCTCAGCCACAGAAAGGGTGGGGAAATTTTGAAGTAGTGAGAGATGGACAATCAGCTTCGGGGTCCAATATAATTCACATTTTTTACATTACACTTTTGTCCAAAGCGACGTGCAAATAAAATACAATCCAAGCACAATATTAACTCAAAAGTCTCCTGCAAAGTTTGAATAGTTTTGGTTATTTCACACAACATCTGTCAGGTTTTATCAACCTCTGTGAGGAAGAGATATATTTTTGTTGTTGCCATTGTTGTTATTTCTATGGCCATTTTGTGGCTTTATCTCACAGTGACAGTGTACACAGACAGGAAATGCAGGGTATAAGTACACATTTCAAAAGACTTATATTCTCACTCTCTGTGCCAGAGGAAATATATGGCTGAAATGGATAGACTGCAAACCTCTGACAATAGCTGGATGGCATAATTAATAATTTTGATATAACGTCTCAGGTATATTTGACATATAGGTCTAAGTGTATGATGAAGGTATTCTATAAGCTTTGGTCCCTGTTCGTGGATTATATCGGTACTAGACTAGACATCATGTTGAGGGGTCTGTTGGATCAAGGCTAGGAAACCACACAATGTACTAATGCATAACTAATTTGATATTGTTTCGCATTGATTATAATGAAGAAGTGCTTAAGTATTAGTGACGCTGTACTATATGGGAATGCAAGAACAGGATGCTGTGTACCGGGACCTTGGTTGTCATAGTTACAATAATAAACATGCTGCGCACCTGTTTTTGTCACCATGGTTACTATAATAATGGTCACGGCCTGGTTAGGTTTAGGAACAGGTCGTGATTTGGGTTAAAATAAGTACTTCCTCAATATTGGACAATCTTTGTTGTCATGGTTATCATTTTTCTTACAGGACAGTCTCAAAAAACATTCACAACTTCAACAACGTGTAGCAGGATTTATTTTTATTTTTCCTTTCGTTTGGGACCCTTTACATGCGTCTCGTGACCCCTTTTGGAGACCCCAACCCCTAGATTGGGAACCATCGATTTACAGTCATTTCATTAGAGGGTTAACATACAGCACTTTCCAGAATGAAAACAAAACAGAAATCAAACGTCAACAGCTAATTCATTTGTTTCATTTAGTGATTAATATTCCTCTTGCTCAGCTGTTAACGTGTTGTTCTCCTTTTGTTGAATTAATTGAATTATGTAATCATCTGTAGGCTATGTGCTATTTTAAAACAGCCAGATCACATCCTTCCTTCAGATCCTATGTGAATACTTTGTAGGAAGGAAAATAGTTATTTTCTCCATAGTGTGTGCTAGTGGGTTTGCATTTACTGTCCAGAACAAGTTGGTGATTCAGCGACAGTTAACAACAGGGAGTTGTGTGGTGAAAGCCAGAGCTGGTGATGAGTTGGCCTTGATTTGAGAGTGGCGGTAATCAAGCTCTGTGTGCAGTTAATTCTATGTTCCATTATGTACTTACATGCATAGGCACACGGTGAATGATTGTGCTCGCACACATGCTTTAGCCGCTCACGTCAGCACACACACACCAAACAGACAGAGCTCCATATATGAAGCATCTCTGTCGCTCTACCTCACTGTGAGTCATTAGCCATTCCAGACGCAGGGTGATCAGCAGAGCCAGCCTGGCCTGAGACAATTAGAGACCCCAGAGGTGGCTGCACATCACAATGAGCCCCGCGGCCATGATTAAAACATCAGCCGCTCTCTATGCAACGCTGACGGGAGGAGAGGGAAGGGGGGGAAAGGAGATCACAAAAAAAAAAAAAAAAAGATGAAGGGATTGAGAGTTTAGTTCTATCAGCTCCCTATGTTCCCGATTAAAAGACGTGTTTGTTCATCATTTTATGAGCTGGAAAAAGTCATCAAATGGGGGCTGGGATTCATGTATTCTTTATTATTCATACATACCACCTTTTACCACCACACAAATAGTGCGCACACATTAGACAACTGTATCTGGTTCATTTGGAACAGTCACATTTAAGCTTGTCACACACGTGCCTTCAGCTCTGGTCACCTGATTCGACGGTGACCTCATCCGACATTTTCAGAAAGAGATGTGAAAATATTCACCGAGCTCAAAACCCACAGAAGCACCATCTTGCGTAAGACTACAACAGTCAGTGGATTACCACTGCTGCAATGTTGCTATCTGCTTTGACATTTGTGGCTTTGATATGTATCTCAGTGAAGGGAGATTTAGATAACAAATCCCTCAAGTGCTTCATTGAGCTGAGGTGCATGCTATTCAAAAAGCTCACAGAGATGGTCAAAATAACAGGAACAGCACTTGAAATAGCACTTGAGCTTTGAAGTAACTAAACCATAGTTACAAAGGTAAGTCAAACAATGTTCAATGCCAGTCATTGAGGTTCTCAGGTGCATTGTAGGGCCATATGAATGTGACTATTTAGATTTGAGGCAAATTAACAGACATTGACAGAGCTACACTTTGGCACAATTGCTATTTAATGTGTTTCTCATCTAATCGTAATTCAAAATATAAGTCAGGGACCTGTTTCTATAGGTAGATTTATTATAGTTATGTGTAAATAGTGAGTGTTGAACAGTGGCCTCATTACCCAAGATTCACGAGTTACTCTGAAGACATCTTAAAGACCCAACTGAGAGCAAGTGGGATGGAACCAACAGTGGAAAACAACAGTGCCCTCTGGTGAGGCACAGTCGGTTCACTGAAGTCCCCTTTCCACTGGTCAAAAAAAACCCGCTCAGACTCGCTAACATTGATGTAAACACAAACCGCTCATTTTCACCACTTTTCCATGCTGCAACATCTTTCAAAGCACATACTGTAAACAGACTTGTCACCTGTTCAGCATGGTGCTGTTACACCAGAAACACCGCAGCTACACTGCCCACAGGGATGAAAGAGCTGCAGCCCTGAAATAAGTTTTAAAAACACACAATCACCGATCAAAGCATCCCTGTATGGAGGCTCCGACACTTACAGGAGGTCTTTATAAGTTTAAGTTTGAGTTGTTGAGTGAAACTGGAATTTGTTCTGTTCCAGAAAGAAGAAAACCTCATTCAAAATCCCATTGACATTTATAACTAAGTTCATGACTAAAAATCCAGCCCTGTAACAGAACCTTTCTCAACACTATGTTGTGTGGCTCACTTCATATGTTTGATAAGGATGGAAGTTGTTTTTAAAAACAATCTAATATCATTGTGATTTAATATCTCTTGTGTTAGCAGCCTGTAACAAACACTATTTCCCATGAGCCCTTAGAGGGCCAAACATCTTGACAAAAGAGGCGAGTCCATGCTTGACTCGAGCGGTGGTGGTTAGTTCAGACATGTCTGTAATAAGAGCAACACAGAGAGGAGCAAACGCTGTCGAAGTTTTTAGAAAGAAGACACAACAGCTACAAAGATGGAGAAATGAGAGCTCTGGTCCTCACAAAGTAATCCTTGTTTAACTTCATAATGACAAATTTCGTTTTCTTTTATGGGAGTAGTGGATGTTTATTTTTCTTAGAATGCGTCAAAGTAAAAGTAAACCCCAGGAACATGCTTTATTTGACTGATGAAAGAAAAGAATGAGAGATTGCATTCAGCTACAGATGTGAGGGGAACGGAGGCTTGCCCAGACATGACGTCGTGACCACGACTTTCTGTTAGCAAGTAATTATAACACTGATTCGGTCCAACAGAGTTGTAATTTATTTTTGTGCCCCGTGTTTGTTTACTTTTCTGTTCATCTCTTGAGTTGGCTTAATGAACTGTGCAAATAAACTCCATGAAACTGTAAGTTAAGGCTCCTCTTTATTTGACTGGGATGCTACATATTTGTTTGCTGGCCTAAAAGTCATTTTTAAAGGGCACTTCAGCAATTTAGCTTTGGATTTCAATTAAATTTGGAGACTCACAAGACACAGACTGTAAAGAGAAAGAAAGAGGGGGAAACATGTTTGCACATTTCCCATAGTGCAACTTTCACTGGACCCACCTTGAATGGGAAATGCCAACATCCCAGACTGCACATCCCAAATCTTAAAGTTCCCGTTGAAGTCTCAACAAGCTCATTTTTAGACAACCCTGATGGCATCATCAGGACAGTGTCCCCCATTGGTGGTCACTGCCCCATCCCCATCACAAACACACTTTCCAGGATGACTGATTAAAAAAATATCCCTGATCTTTATGAGATATTAATTTCCATTATTTCATCCATCTCTGTTACCTTTACAAAACTTGGTGTTGTAGTAACAAAGGAAGTTACTACATCAGAATCCTACATCAGAGGTTGAACAGGTCAATGCAACGTTGAATTATTATTGTGTCGCTCAAACATGCGTAACACTCTAACAAGATACTCCTGAATATCTATCTTTGACTGCACTATTATTAGCCAGCCTGAGCGCACGCTCACAGGGAAAAACCAACCTATTCACTGGTATTCCCACTGTGATCTGCCCTCGTATCCCCAGTCCTCACTGCCTCGGCCGACCCTCATCTCCCCCCTGACTCCTCCTCCAACTCCTGCCACCCCACCCTGCTCCACCTCCCCTCAAGAGCCTCGCTGTCCTCTGATCTGGAGCGACACCACCACTTACCCAAGGCGGCGGTCCTCCCAGAGAAGGTTGAGCTATCCCAGAGTCCCCATGGTGTGCAACCCTCTGTCCCTCTGTTCTTATGGTTCAGTCACCATTGAGCAAAGCCACATGGGAGCTCCACTCCAGCAACTGCCTAACCCACAGTGGTCCCACAGAAACTCCCCGTGCACCCACTGTGCAGCTTGTTGTTCTTTTTTTTTTTTTGTGGAACCTGAGAGGATGAGACGTTAAGAGTTTCAACTTGGAGATGGATAAAGAAATAAGCCAGAGTAAACCACTGAAGGTCAAAGGTCAACTGTGCAAATATTTTCATAGAAATCTAATGACTTCACCTTTAAAGACACTAATCCTAATTAAGGAAAAACAAGTAAATGATGCATAATTAGACAGAAGTTTGCTGCATGAAGGGAAAATAACGCTTGTCTAACGCAATATGTGTCTGAGGTTCGGCTGCCGGTGCTGTCTCGTTGCATTTGAGATGTTGCCGCATCCCCTCCTGTTCTGACACATGCTATAACGGCTAATTATATGTGATAGCTGGTATTATTCAATTCGGAAACAGTCGTACCTCAAAGAGCAAAGAAAATTACAAAATTGATTTGATGACAGCTAAATTGCAAGAGAAGGCCTTGATTTAACCAGCCAATGTAAATGAGTCCAATTTAGAGTCATGTAATGCAGCGGGCAGAACGCGGCAGAAAATGATCAGGCCGGCCAGTCACAGATATTAAAATGAATTATATCTAATCGGAATTTTAGTCACGCTACATTAACTAATAGAAAGTTATTAACATTTCAAGAGCGCGGGGTGGGGGGAAAAAAAAGAAAAAAAGCTTTTGCCTGCAAAATTAACAGTGGCTGGGCTGACCTGTGGGCCTGCGGATGTGAACACTGTAATGACAGCATAATGGCATATTTACATTTAAAACCTCACTGGCTAATATTCAGATTCAGAATTAGACGCTAAGTCAAGGAATATTTGGTTTGCCCTCCTGGCCTCTCTCAGCAGAGGGTTTCTCTGATTTCAATAGTACACTCTAACTTTTAATTTCCTTCACTATTTCTACATAATCTCTGTTTTCTTTTTTAACCCCCCCCAAAACTTGTCACTGCTGTCTTTGGTATGGTTGCAGTATGTCTTTAATCTGGCATGTAACAGTAAAGTGCCAACTCCCTCCCTTCTTCCATCTTTAGTTATTTCCTTCATCTTTTCATTAGAGTGTATCTATAGAAATATTGTACGTCTCCACTTGTGTTCTTCTTTGTTTCTCTTTCATGATGATCCCAGTCTATCATTAGGCTAGGAGGCCATCCCTGACAGCTATTTTACCTCTGGCAACAGAGTTTTGTATTTTAAGTGTTTTACTTTTATATTAATTTTCTTTTCTCACCAATATCACTTCAGTCTCTTATGCGTCTTCAATCCACCCTGTTTTTAAGTTCAAGGGCTGCAAAGAACACAGACGAGCGCTCAAAGACGCAACGTTTGAGACTGTTGATACCTGCCAGGTTTTGCTAATTGTCAAAGTACAGTGAGTATCCATAATGAAACAGCACCCACCAGTCAGCCAAGGACAGCAAAGCATTCAAAGACGTTTCATCACTTATCACACGCTACCAACCGAGCCATTAGTATTCACAACATATTAGAAGCTTCATGGACATCATACGAGATGGTTTGGATAAACTCAAAGCACAACCAATCCTTAATAAAGGCATCAAAATCTTTCAGTACTCACAAAGTTTGTTTTCATGACCAGGGGGTTATTCAAATTCCAGTGTTTTTCAGTAAGTGAATAGAACAATTTACATGCACACAATGTGAATATGTGTCTGTATATATCTCTGTGTGTGTATGTGCATCTTTCTGTGTGTGTGTGTGTGTTTCTGTGTTATTGTTTCTGGGTTTCGCCGGAGTTAGGCTGACCTCTGGCTCAACACGTTCAGCGCCAGACATCACCGCTCCTCTGCTCTCCTCATTTCCACTCCTCCGCTTGTCTGCAACTGCTCTGTTCATCCGCGGCAAGCGATGAAATTTTTACTTAGGACAGACTGCCTTTTTTATAATTTAGCGCAGTGTGGGGAAGAGCAGGAGCGGACAGCTAGTAGCATGGTGTAGTGATGCATTTAATGTTTGATAAAAGAGCCGTGCTGCATTCGGCTGGGTTGTCATTGTGGTTTTAAAAGCATTCAGATCTGAGGAGGGGGTTAGCTTGAATGTGACTCTGTGTGTGTGTGTGTGTGTGTTTGCATGAGGGAGAGACCCAGGAAGAGACAATATCTGGGTTCACGCGTGTCAGGATCGAATCATAATATGTTCCCTTTGCGAAATGTACGATGGTATTTGAGGAGAAACATGAAGGCTTGCTTCTCTTTGTCCTTTTAGTTTGACACTTTTAGCTTTTGACATTCATATGGTCTATGTGTATGTATGTGTGTGTGTGTGTGTGTGTGTATTTGTGGGTGTGTGTGTGTGTGTGTGTGCCTGTGCGGTAAGTGTCTGCATCCGTGCCTGCAGTGGTCTGTTTAAAAAATAAAAAAGCAACAAAGAACGTCTTGGGCTCTGACGTCCAGCCAGCAGACCTTCCTCTCAGCCCACCATCTGCTCCCCAGGTCACCAGACCCCCCCCCCCCCCCCCCCCCCACTCCCTCCCTGCTGCCTGCAAGCTTAGTAACTGTTTCAGTATGCACTGATGTGTGAAGCGCTAAGAGACTGAGCTCTGATTTTCTGTCTCTGCAACTTCCCCGACAGCCAGTTTTAAACGCAGCACTTAATGCAGGAAATTCTATTGTCCAGCTGCGTCTGAACACTTTCATTAAAGACGCATAAAGATCCAAAGTATCCTCATGGATCCAGGGTTTTTTTTTTCCTTAGCTGCAATGACTATTAGAATTTAATCTTCTTGGGTCCTTGGCCCAAGTCTGGCCCATATACTTCCACATCTGGGCAGATTCCAGCTGTTATTCTCCGGTATTGCCTGACAGCACAAGATTTTCTCTGCATGTGGCCCAAGTTTGGGTCGGAATCATTTTGCCACCTGACTAGCTAAAATAAGCTAACGCTAATACGCAAAATTGATTCAGCAGACCCAGAAACATATTATCTTTTTTTATTCCATGCATACGTCCTCCTTACCAAAACCTGGCACCTACATTACCCACAATGCAACTCAACAGTTTGGTCAGAGATTTGGGTTTGTTAATGGCAGTACCGGCCTCAAGCATCTATTCACAAGGACCAATGAGGAGCCGGCTACAGACGTCTGCTAAACTCCCTCTTTTCGCATGTGCAGTAGTCCCCCCCCCCCCAAGACCTGTAAACATTCCCCTTTAAATATACAAATAATTGCTAAATACACAATATAATTCAACTAGTTCAACATTGTCACCAGCTGATGATCCAGGTGGAGCTGATGCAGAAATGATGAACCAGCACTGATCGATATTATCTATGGATAATTTGGAAAAATAAAAAAGAACAATTACACTTAATTGATAGTGAAAAGGCAAACAGATGAACTGATAAAAAAAAAAAGATCCACAAGCCTTAGCATCTGTCATCATTATATTATCATATGTGCATTATTAACATGATATCAATATGATATCAATAGTGACAAATGAATAAAAAAACAACTTGTCATAAAATATTTGCCGGATAAAAACCGAAAACCTTGACTACGAGTCGATGTCAGGCTGCCGGCTTTCAGAAGGCGGCAGCCCTGATGCTCAGGTGATAAATGCATCAAATGTTTTTATATTTCGTAACCTGCAAAGTGATGTAATGTGAAGCGTTAAGTACACGCTACAGTATCCTCCAAGCAAGACCCCCACCGAGCGGTTTAATTGTTGTTTTCCTGATACAGAAAACTCCCCATAATCCAATAAACTTTGTTTGCTACTTTGCTGAGATAGTTTAACAACAGCCACAACATTAAAACAGTCACCTGGTTTTAACGCCGCAGCTGTGTTTACAGCATGGTGTTGTTACTTTATATAATTAGACTCCCTGTGATGGCGGGTTGAAGGTCTGCAGGGAAAAAACAGAGTGGAGAAAGCGAGTGTGGGCATCGGCTGATCTATGTTTTATGTTTCTGTGTGTTTATGTGTGCGCCTGTGCATGCTGGAGACCAAGGTGAGCAGCAGACCACGTATACAGCATATGTGCAAGCTCGCATGTTTATGTGTTGTGTTGTGTCCGGACTAAGGTGTCTGCATCAACGTCCGTTAGCACCCTGTGGAAAAAAAAACAACCAAAAAAAAAAAAAAAAAAACAGTTTGTCTCCCCCCACCACTTTACAAATGAAATCAGTGCTGTGAGGCTGTGGATTAATATCATAAGGAAGGCCAGAGTGGGCCATTAGAGTGGTGTAATGTTGCTCCGGGGCCTTGTGATGGATGGCCATCGGCGCTACGGCCCTATTTGCACACAGTCACCTCTGTGGTGGCCGCCATTAGCAGGACACGGGAGGTAAGGGCTAAGGGATGGTGGCGAGGTGGCTAGACCAAGGTTTTATTAGAGAGGTGTGAGTGTGTGTTTGCATTTCACTGTATTTGCCCGCGCGAGCAAACGAGCGTGTTCATATTTGTGTGTTTGCAAGCAATTATTAGCGTGTGTGTGCCTGGAGAGTGTGTGTGCGTGCGTGCGTGCGTGCGTGCGCGTGTGCTTCGACTCTTCAGCAGACAGATGTTGCGCTCCCCGCCCTCCACTCTATCTAACGTGTCTGTCTCTCTCAGTGGACGGCGGTGGTAGGCAGCAAACGCACTCAGTGTAATTAAGACAAATTAGCCCGGATGGCAGCTTGCAATAACAGCAACATATGTCGGGAGGTTTGTGTACAGAAGAATATAATCAAAATCATCATTAGCAAATCACTTATAGCAAACAGAATCATAAGCCCTTGTAGATTAATAACAAGCCTTGTATTCTTTTAAATGACTTATCACTTTTTTTTTTTTACTGTTTCCATTTGCTCTTGCTCTCCTCGTTTTTCTTGTCTTCCACCTCTCCGCCTTGCTCTGCCACTCTCCATGTCAAGCTTTGAGTGTTTCATTTCAAAGTCGGACGAAAGTGGCTTCTCATTCTCAGTCAGTGGCCCCGCACTTTGTTGACTGAAATGATGAATTAGATTCTGTCGACTTTAGTTAGCTAGCGTGAGCTAACGCTAACGGTGGAACTTGTGGACTTTCTGTCTCCAGCTGAGCTCTCTGGAATCAAGAATATACCATGATTCAATGCCTTAAGATGAAGATTCAACTTTGGAACTAAATTAATAATTTGTTGTTTTTATTTTAATCTGTTTATTTCATGTCTTCCTCCTCTCATCACTTTTTTTTTTTTTTGCTGTCGCCACATTCTTTAACTCTTCCTCATTTTTTTGGAAACGAAAGGAGACATCCACACCCTGTTTAGATCTTATCAGTCAGGACCACCAGTGGTGGATTCAACGTGGATAAAAAAAATGACATGCATTGCTGACCTTGTTGCTTTTGCAAGCAGCTGTTGTGCACTAAAATTCTATATTTTATACATTTTTACTTTGCAGCCTTTCTGCAGGTAGTGCCCTCAAATTCTGTATTTTACAAAGCTACAACTGTCTTTGTTGCTCCTCGTTCGTAGTATTTTCTGTAACAAACGAACCGCAGTAGACAATCTACTTCCTGTTTACACCAGCATGCGCATTTCCAGGGTCCTTGAGTGGTCATGTGATATGTGTTTTCAGGTGCGCTAGTATGAACGGAGATTATTTCAGACACAGAGCTAAAATCCTTCACTGGACTCATTTTTGCTTAGGCAAATTACACGTGTTGCCGACCTTGTTGTCTTTGCTGGATGCTATGCATTGCTAGTAGTGCACTTAAATTCTGGATCTTATAAAGCTACAACTGTCTTTGGTTCTTTAATCAATAACCCATGCGCATTGTGGCTAAAAACGTGATGTAATGCTAAAAGAGTAAACCCATTTTTCCCTGTTGGAACAAGACAAATAAGATGCCTTGATTTGTTTTCATTTATTTATCTCATCCACTCTTCTTATTTAATTCTCTTATCTCTTTGTTTCTCTCGTCTTCTCTCCTCCCCTTCCTTTCCATCCCTCTGTCTTGCTCTATCGCTCTCCATGTCACTCCCCTTCTCCTCACTTCTCTCTCCATCTCCCTCAACATTTCAAAAGAATGAATTACTTTGGGCTGTCACTTGGCCCTGGCCAAGAATTCATTTTTGTGGGTCAAGTGTTTCAAACTGTCATCTTTGACAGGAACCATCTCATACAGTAACTACATGGATGGACCTTGACTTGGAGTGCTTTCGTATTTTTTTTTCTTTTTTCTTTTTTTCTCTCCCTCCTCCCCTCATATGCATGCTAAAAAGATCTCAGCTATTGTTGGTACAGAAAGGAGGAGGTCTAGAAAGGTGGGAGAGAGGGAAGAGCGTAGCCATGAAAAGGGCGTCAAAACAGAGATCAATACTGGATTAATAGATTCAACTCCACCACATGCAAAGTTATATGAGTGAAAATACCAAGGGCTCTAGCCTAACACTGAAACACTCCAATGCGAGGATAAAGGAAGTCACTTGACATAACAGCAGTGCTGTAGCATTTAGCTACACCAAGGACTTTAACATGACTGATTCGTTAAAGAAAAGGAAAATGCATAAAAAAGATTCTGGCTTAATCTGTGTGATGAGGTAAAGATGAAGTGAACGTAAAGTGTGTGTGTGTGTGTGTTTGCTGGGGAACAGCAGGGCTTCAATGGCATTGGACTTGAGCAGACAATCTATTTACAGTGTGCTCAGGGGAGCTTATAAACAAATGTTGAGTAATTTCAGCCAGGAGTAATTACCCTTGCCGTTGACAAGGAGAGTGTGTTAGCACTCCCCTTCACCCTCGGCCCTGTCCAGAAGGCTTGGAGCTTGTGCACAAACACACACACACACACACACACACACACGGACATGCATGGACGTGCAGAGATGCACATGCACACAGAAGAGAACTTCCCCGTGTATGTGTGGCGTTTGTCCAGCAGTCAATACCACAAACACCCCTTCAGCCTGTCGCTCTCACCCTCACATTCCAGAGTGAGCTGATGAAATATTCCTGCCTGCTTAGAAAAATACTTTTTTTTTTTTTTTTTTTGTAAATGTTATGAAGTTAATAAGCTAATAAGCTAAACATCATCTTCCCCCAGCAAAGTTGTTTTTTTTTACCAGCAAAACTGACGCTCATCCCGGAAAAAAATGAGACCTGGCTGCTTGAAAGTTGTATAAGAGTTTCTCAAAAAACAAAAAACAAAATCAGAGGGACATTAATGATGTGTGTTCAAATGAATACACTGATGTTACAGAAAATATTTGTTTATTTGCTTCAAGCAGATAGGCTTAGAGCTATAGGCTGGGCTAGGCAGCTAAGCTCTGTCTAAATACGCCTTAAACACTGACTTTTTGTGTACAAATTAAACAAATGAGATGCAATGTGAAAATGTTTGGTGATACTTGGTGTTTTTTCTTCTTTTTTTGTGCATACAGAACCAAACCAAGCTTGAATATATATGTATTTCATATATAAACGTGTTTATCTTCTCATTTTGGGAAAGTGATCTCAGACTTTTGGACTCAACTGTATAAAATATAACACCAACATATATTGAAAGCCTTCGGATATGTGACATATGTCTATATCTGTTCATACATGAACATACACATTTGTATGGTCTAGCCATAAATATCAATATATGAAATGATTCCAATTTCTAATAGGTTTCATGTGTAATTTTTACATGTGGGCTTATTTCATGAGTACACATAGAGTATGTCATATATGTACAAATATTACAGTTGTGTATAGGTTCCCAAGAGCTGCTTCCATTCTTTATGCTAATTTAAGCTAACTTGTTGCTAGCCATAGCTACATATTTAACAGACAGAAACAAGTGTGGCATTTATCTTTTTTTTTTTTTTTTTTTTTTTCTTTTTTTAATCTCTCAGTAAAACAGCAAATGAGTGTATTGGACAAAATGTCAAATTATTCTTTACATTTTGTAAATTTGGAAGTAGTGAAAGAGTGAAAGATTATATGAATGCAATTTTAACAAATGTAGCACAGATAAAGCAGGTCCACATAATCCACTTGTGCTCTTTCAATATATAGTTTGACATTTTTGGGGAAAAAAAAAATATGATTAATCTGCAGGAAAGTAGCAGAATCCATTCTATTTAAAATGTTATGAATCGAAATGACTTTTAAAGGACAATTTGTGTTACTTTCAAGCATTTGGGCTATAAAACAACAGTTTTCTTCTTCTAATTTAAATGTTATAGATTCTTGTAACAATAATTGTAAATAATTGGAAAACCGTGTTGTCGTCGAGAAAAGTAACAACAAAGCAGCATAAGAGAAAAGGATAGGTTTCTGTAAGCCATCAACCGCTCACTCACCTTCATTAAGATTCTGTGAGCACGGTCATCAGGCCAACAGATCATGTTATCGAATAAAAAAAACAAAAACAAAAAAAAAAAAAAACCCAAGCAATCAAAGTCACATTCATTGCTCCATTGTTTTACATTTTAATCATTTGCAAGACTTAATTACAGGATTGAAATGTAACTAACGAACAAGCAAATTAATTTTCACCTTAACCTTTGAAAGGCAAGCAGGCCAGATACAGGCTTTATCCCATCTGATCGATTATGATCTCTTGGCTCAAACCGAATAGATTCCCATGCAAATTCAGCCGGATCAATCCACATTCCCGCGGAATCAATGAAACAGCTTTTCCAGACCTTCCAGAGACAATTGTATGATTAGGAGATGAGATGATAATGACTGGAGAAATAACACAGGATCAGAACAGATTATATTAGATCAAAACAAAGGAAACCAGGAGACTGTAGCATGTAACTGGAGTTTATAAAAAAGGAAACTACAGCATCTGAAGACAGAGGCAAGAGTGTGAAAGAAAAGAAAAAGAAAAGCAACTTCTTGTATGGAGCTTTATGAGCCACAGGGGAGGCCTTTTTCTCCCTCATCCCTGTCTCTGTTCTCACAGCCTTTGATTCCTATTGAGCAGGGTAAAGATGTGAGAGAGATGGTTGGGTCCCTTGACAGCTGGGCGTCACATGTATTCTGGTGCTGAAACTATTAAACAGCAAAGGGAGGTGTGGTGTGTGACATGCATAAACTCTGTGATGCAAAGATTGGACACGATTTGAATTTCCACACCATGTAAAAAGTTACCTGACAGCCTTTCATTGTCTGATATTTGCAAGCTAAACAGCCAGCAGGCAATTGGCTAAGCATAAAAACTCAAATAACTCCGAGCCTCCCTTCGAATTGGCCGACTGTCTTCTGAGTAACTGAATAAAAATATACCGGATTTCAGATAAACAGTCAGAGAAACCAAATCCTGCAAGCTTGAATGGTGGGTCCAGGCTTGGGGCATAGCTGAGAGCGGTGACATCACAAAGTTACAGAAGTCCTGACGGCTCGTTTTAAGGCTCAGTTTCTGAATACAGGCTGTGTGCTTGGATACTTTCACAGTATTAATACAGAACCTAGATCTGGTTCATGATCAAAAAGGACATGGACATCTACCTTTATACAACATGGGACCTTTAATCAGTGAGTTTTAGAGATGTCAGTTGGCAGATTCTTTTGACCTTTCAGCAGAGCCAAGCTGGGCCACTTCCCCTGTTACCTGTTTTTATGCTACGCTAAGTCATCTCCTGCTAGCTTTAGCTACATATCTATTGGACAGATTGAACATGGTATCAAGCTTCTCATTTAACATTAAGCAAAAAAGCTAACTGATTTCCTGGCTATGTCGTTGTTTATTAGTGTATTGTATTTGGCTTATATTTCAAAACGATAACTATTAATGTTGAGCATTTACATATAACACATAAAAAAGGAAATAAAGAGGATTATATTCAGTACCTCGCTCAAGCATGTTTCAAGTTTCTGAAAGTTTATGTTGATATAACCATGAACATGATTTACCAAAGGATGTCGGCCAGACAGGAAATCAAGCTTCAAACCTATGTGTTTTAGAAGATTAAATTTAAATGCTGCTCTATGTTTACCAGCTAATCACTGCTATAATTTAGTCTCCTGCTTGGTGCCGGGCAGGTTGCGTACCATGGGTTAATCAGAGCATTTTCACTGAAAACATGTGCCTGCTGCAGCTGCAGAAGACACAGATGAAGGTGATGATGTTACGTTCCCAATTAGGTTAGGACCCCGGAGCAGAGACGCACAGAGACAGGAGAGTGGAAACTGAAGACTTCTTTAATGACACCAACCAAAAACAGTCCAACAAAGCAGGCAATGGAGGCAGGAGGCTGGCTGGCAGGAGAATGGCTGGAGACACAGAGCGAAGGAGAACCTGGAGGCTGGGTAGCCGGGGAACAGCATGCAGGGAGAGAGCATGGAATAATCTGGCAGAGAGTGGGTGATGAACCGGGGGGGTTTTAAACTGGCTTAATGAATGATGGGCTGCAGGTGGGTCAGGCTGCCAGTGCTGCACCACGCCCCTGCCACACACAAGCTCTGCAGGGAAAACAGAAAAGGGAGGGGGAACAGAAAGAGAACAAAAAGTACAACAACCAAAACATACAACTCAAAACCGTAACAGATGAACCGTAACAGTACAGTTGCTGGATGGCAAAGCAAAACAAAGAGCTGAAAGGCTCCATAAGAGGAAATACATGGTCCGTTAACAATGCTCTGTGGGTTCTCACAAAAATCACACAAAGGCATTTGACCCATTGTTGAGATGAAGTACATTTTAATGATGATACTTCAACAGGTAAATTTAGTTTTCGTGAATTTAATGATCTGGTGTCTCAAAACTTTTTCTTCACGACCAGCAATATAATGGATAAACTAAACGAAATACCTTTATTCCCAAAGCCTAAAAGCAGTCAAATTTAAAAATTCACTCTTCACATTATCATTGTACAATTTGTGTGTTACTATAGTACATAAACACTTCATCAGGTCGTTCAACAGAATAATGGCGGCAATGATTTTAAAGAAATGAATTAAAATATTTAAATGCTGGTTCAATCATGTTGGGTTTGGCTTAGTTTAACCTTAAGTTTAGAAAACCTTTGCTCGTGGTAGAAAAATTGCATCAGTTGTATCAGTTGGGAATGAAACTGAGGTTATTGGAGAGAAAGTCACATTTTCACATTTCACTGAACCATTTCAATGTCAGACTTCTCCGCTGTGTCCTCCACATCATATGCAGAGGAGAAATATGCTCTAAATTCTCCACTTTCCACTCATCATTTGCATTTTAACACACTGTACTCAATTCACATATTCGATATCAGTGCACAGTTGTGTGTGTGTGTGTGTGCATGTGTATACTGTACCTGTATGTGTTTGTGTAGAATGTAATGCATAGTTCTTTGTCCTGTCTTTGAACAACTTTTTTTCCCCAGCTGATATAATATGCTGGGAGGGTGGTGGGCTACGTTGAGCGCCATTGTGTTGCCTTGGCCGAGGACTGCAGGAAAGTTGCGCTTGGCACAAGGCCCAGAAGCAAGGTGAGGACAAACACTCCCAACAAACACTCACCGACATCCACAAAATTACAGACGCATATTTGCTACATAGTCCACATCGGTAGTGTGTGTGTGTGTGTGTGTGTGGGTGGGTAGCGAGGATGTGTTGTTGGGCGCACGTGAGCACGTGTTTGCGTGTGTGTGCACATGTATGAGCAGGTCCACCTTTCATCTGCGCTGAGGTTTGGAAAGGCTTCACTTTGCACAAGGCTCCTTAATTCTCCCTTAATTCATTTGCGCTCCAGATTCACTTGGCTGCTGGGATAACCTGGGAATGATAATGAAGTGAAGGGGGGAAGAAAGAGATAGAATGAGGGGGAAAGATAGAGAGAGAGAGAGAGAGAGAGAGAGAGAGAGAGAGAGAGGGACATGAAAACATCATAGCACATGGCTCCCTCTTCTATCTCCCCTTTGAATGTGTTCAGAATGGATTTAGGGCTTTTCACTCAGTCTTTTAAGAGAAGATGGATCTTATTAGAGCTGATTGTTAGTCATAGGCCATTTCTGCCTCGGGAACCCACCTTACTTAACCCTTTCAAGGATGCACAGGGAATGTATCATGACTAGAGTTGGGGTTTGATAGCATTTTATCAAATCTGAATCCTTTCAAATGGCTTATCCGATCTTCTGCTTTTAGGCTTAACCCTGTTTCCGGACCAGAATGTCAATATTGGACGATTCTGCAAAACCCTGGATTATTATTCAGTGACTACATTTCTACTATTCCCACTCTCTACAATATCAGTACATGGCATCTACTGAATGGTAAAGGTTATGGAGAGATGGTGGTTATGGCAGATGAATTATGGTTAAAGGCGCTATTTGTAAGTTTTGCTATTGCTACATAGCTAACATTAGCATTTATAGGCAGTCTGGAAGAAATGCTGCCAGTTGGCATCAAATGCCAGTTGGCATACAGAAATACAAAGCAGGGGTACCTTAGTGGAGGGGATTCTAAGGGCCCGTGACTGACAGGGGCCCTAAAAAATTAGAACATCAGGTAAATTTTCATAATACAATGCCTCCAAATATGTTTCCAAAAGTCTCTGTTTTAGATGCTCAAAAACTCTGGAGTAGTGTGGAAAGCAGCAAACCAAAACAGTGTGGACATGTGGAAAAATCTAAGAATATCATTACAATCTTAATCTATATCTAACATGGATTAAGACTTGATCCACAACAATTTTTGACAATTAATCTTTTTTTTTTTCTCTTTTCAGGATGATCGTCCTGTGTAACTGCAAATCGCCTTGAATCTCGTGGCGTCACTTGATTGAGCTGTATGCACGTCTTGCTTAAATAAGTATTCAGAATGGGTTCAATTACTTCTCTGTAACTAATTGATCTTGCCTGAAACAATGGCACCATTGGAGAAGTCCCAGCAGGACAGAGGCCTCCCCCCGCAGCAAAGCAAACGTAAATGCTGCCACTAATTGAAATTATTTCGATTAGTATGGAGCCTAATCAAGGTTAACCACGCAGCATCGCAGTGGGTCATGCAGTCGGAGCGTATTTCTGTTCCCTGTGTCTCCTTTTTGTTTTGACCCAGCACCTCTGTGTTTTGACAATCTCGCCCTCCTCAATACACAAAGCAACAATTCATCCTGCGGAGAAGAACGAGCAGACACAGGGAAAAAAAAAAAAAAAAAAAAGGAGCTTGGAGCGGGGCCGATCGATAAACAGAGTCGGAGCTGTGATTTATTTACCGCTGTGTGTTATGTAGAGGCGAGGGGAGGGAGAAGAAAAGCCTTCTGATATGGCCACAGGCAGCCGACATAATGGGGCCCTCTCAATCTTCAGTGAGTGGCTTGTTGGATTGTCAGGCAGGTTTCCGCCGGTGTTCAAAAGTGCTATCCGATCAAACCCCTGAGACGCAAGCGACCAGACAGATGATTACTCACTGTAAACGATCCAGGAGGGGAAAAAAGAGAAATAACTACAGCAGATATTGATGACTCAATAGACTCTGTGACAGACGATTCCATTTGTGTCTGGATAAAGTGTTGACTGTCTCAGATCAAACATAATATAGGCCTATTATTGAGCATAAAAACCATCTTTAATGTCATTAAATCCAGATCGGGGCTCCTCACCCTCCTCTTCTTCCTCCCCTGCCTCCTCCTTTCCTTCTTTCCTAGAAGCTTACACGTATCTGGCAGCCTTCTACAGTACAAGCATGTGAGAACGAGGCAGAAAGACAGTGGGGGATGGGGATATGAGTTGTTGTTGGTGGTGGTGGTGGTGGTGGTGCTGAGGAGGGGAGGAGGAGGAGGAAAGGCATGGGTGAACAAGCGGAGATGGGAGAAGAAAAAAGAAACCTCGGAGGCAATAATTTCTGGCAGAGCGGTGGCAGTCAGTTTGAGTGTGTGTGTTTTTTTTTTGTTTTTTTTGTAATTTCAGATGGTTTGGACGTGGCCGACACTCAGCTAGGGCCAATAACAGTTTACAGACTGCTGATGTCATCACATTTTGACAAACTTCTCAATCTGGAGTGACCTTCGTGGTGCTCAAACACACTCACCTCTCTCTCTGCATCTACTCTACTCCCCCTCATCTCTGTGCAGAAGTCGCCGGTAGCAGGGGATGTTTGGGTTTATTACAGGGATTTGACTACCAGAAATGTACAATTTACATAATAGCCTGCTTTTATACAGTAATGAGGAATATGGGCTGTAATGTAGCCTGTGAAATCCTGTGGGAATAAAAACAAACTTAAGAAGGAAGGTGATTTGTGTGGTAATAAGGATGCATATTTGTAAAGTGTCCTGGAGCAAGAAATAAGGTCTAAGAAGATGAAAAAAGTGACACGAATTTGGTTTGTTACTGTTGAGCAGCGGTGAAGTGACTAAGTTTACATTTACATTTACAGACGCTCCATTTGAAGACCGACTGCCTCACAGCATTACGACTAGACGAGCCGAGAAATGTGTCTTTCTTTTCCAACAGGTGGATCCTTTGAGGCCCAGAAAATAATATGGCAGCAACCAACCTGACAGAAAGCCAAAGGATTACACTTTTAATTAGGTTTCAGCTCAGATGAACGGCTAGTGATACAAGTTATAAAACCAAAAGTTTTTGAGAAAAAAAAAAAAAAAATTACGTGTTGTCAATGTTGCTAGGCGACAGGAGTGGTGATTTGTCACGCAACGGTAAGAGGTAGGTAGGTCAGACCGTATCATTTCGGTTTGGCCGTCATGGCCACATCCTCCAAAGGATGTGGCCCCTGAATCGGGATGCAACCGTAGTTTCGAGTTACTTTGCAAATTAAAAGCCCTGCACACCTGCACAGGTGTTTTCATTTACTACAACTGATAGACCTCCAGTCACGCAGCCGAGTGAAGGTCACTACCATTTTTAAAAGTATATATATTTATCTTAAAAGACACATGAGTGGGCTCCCAGTTTTTCCTTAAGGGCAACATACTGGTGAATATCATCGTGAGATTTAAGCTGTGTCTCAGTGTTTTTGCATATTTAATCTGGATCATTGATCCCAAACCAGGAGTACTTGTTCCCCAGGGTGTGCTTCTGCGATAGAGTGTTTGAAGAAAGACTGTGGAGTGGCTCAAATTACCATTATTAATTTGAATAATGTGAAATTATGATTTGAAAAAATATATATTGAGTCAGCTGTACCTCAGAGAGGCCGAAGCACTGTGATTTAAAAAAAAAAAGTGACGGAGTTATGGATAAATGGTTTAGCATCCAGCCTCTGACACTGTGGTACTATCAATGTGAACTTGACCAAATGACCAAAACGTTGATAGTTTAATTGCATGAAAGGATTTTTGTGTCCCATTTGAATTCAATTCAAGTCAGTGACTTGGTACCTGAGTTCATCTGACACTGGACAAAAAAATTTTACAACTTACTTACCATTAACTTGCACATTTAAGCATAGACTTAAAAAAGTGTCTTTAAATTTTCCATGTCTGAAATATAGGAGTGATTTTAGCCCCAGTTTAATCCTCAGTTCCTCTGAGTTATTCTCAGATGTTTTAGAAATGCTCAATAATACATTTGCAAATAGTTCTGATGTCTGAAAATGCAAATCAGCTTCACCAACCTGTGGAGGAGCCCAGGGCTGACACTCAGCTCATCAGTCAGGGCCTGTCCTCGCCAACCCCTTACCCCCGCCTCCCCTGCAGATCTCCCGTTTCCATCCCATTCCCATCCTCCCCCCACCGCTGGAGGCCTTCGCCCTGGGGCCCACCTGACTGACAGCTGTTGATTTGGATCTCTCCATCACATGCCAGATAAAAGAGGGATTCAGGACTCATTCGTGCTTCTCCCTCCGCTCCATTCCTCCCCGCAATCCCCGCCGCAAACGCAATTCCCAGGCTCTGGACTTCAACAGGGCCTCCTAATGAAGTCATTCCCAGCACACATGATTGGGTGAGATTGCCACCACCACACCACCACCATCTCCGCTTCCGCTGCTGTTGCTGCTGCCGCCGCCGCCACCACAATCCCCACTCTCCCCGCACACATCTCAGGTCTCCCATCCCCCCATCTCCACTGAGTGTACTCATGTGGAAACAGCAAGTGGTTGTGGGCATTTTCTGTGTGTATCTACTCCCTCCCTGTGTGTGTGTGTGTGTGTGTGTTTGTACATTTGCGACACGTGTGATATGTGTGTGTGTGTGTGTGTAGGTGTGTGTTCTTAACTAAGCTAACACAGCCTGACCGGCTACTAATTGGATGTCTCCATTGGCAGTTATACACGATGTGGCATTATGGCCGAGAGAAAATCACACAGGAAACTACAGCTCCAGCACAATGCACTGTGGAGAAAATAGAACAAGTGCAGCAGCGAGGGATTTTCCTTGCACCTTGCAGTAAAAAAAAAAAAAAAAAAAAAAAAAAAAAAAAAAAAATCACATGATGATCAGATGATGGTGTTGGTACAGTATGTGCTGTGATCAAATCAATCACAGAGGCAGAAAATGAGTTATTTCAACCTGTCCATCACTGTCTGTGAAGATGAAAGACGATGATGAGTAATGATCTAAAAAAAGGTAGACAGCTAACGAATCTCTAATAATGTCACCCACAAAAAACAAACAAAAAAAACAACCCCCACCTACTAAAAAAAACCAAAAAAAAAAGAAACCTGTCTTTGTGGAGGTCTCTTGCACAGCCTAATGCACATCACAGTCCCTGATAGTTCACTCAGCGACACCTCCTCAGTAGGAATCCTCCAGAGACAACCTCGCTGGCTGTCAGTCGGTCGGTCTGCCACTCACCGCTAACGCGACAGCCCGTCCCTGAGTGCCTGTGAACACTCCACAAGCGCCGCCAATCTGACAACACACACACACACACACACACACACAAAAACAAAAAAAAGCGAGAGAGTGTTTCTGAAGGTACCCTCCTGTGACGCCCGAAAAGGCTTGTTTTAAGTTTTTCCTGCCGCCGCTGCCCTCCCTGCCTGAGGAGGGCAGCGGAGTGAGGATGACTCAAGTCTGACTCCCCGTTAGCGAGGGGGCTGAGTGATCAAATGGATCTGATTTTTGGCGCCTTTGAATGTTGATGATGGCGCAGAAAGGGAAAGGCTGGACTGTTCAACCTAAAGAACATCTCTGATCTCAGATACTGACTGAGAGCTTGTGGGTGCGACAGGCAGCCCCCTTTATTTCTCTGAAGGATGGACAGACATTTGCAGTTTAATTAGGAAATCACATTATTCATTACTTTTTATGAAATCAAGCCCCATTCCTGTTGATTTCTCTCTGATATGTGTCAATTAATAAGCCTCCAACGTAGAATTAGCATGAGAATAAATGCACTGTATTATCAATATGCCAACATCATGCATTATTAAAGATAGACACCATTAACATAATAATATATTAGCATAATCAAGACCATCATTTGCATGGGAGATGTTCTGGCAAACCACACAGGATCTCCACGCATCAGCACAAGGTGAAGACAACTCAGTGTTTGCAATGTCTTCATCGTCATCTTCATCCTCAGCCCGTTCAGCGCTTCCAGACTTTCCTTCCAGTCACATCTGCAGAGTGGTTTCAGTGGACATGTTTGCACTTAAGTAATATTCTGTGGGTCTCAAACCGTGAAAACTTCTCTGTTGTTTCAACAGATTTGACAGATAAAATATATGATAACTTTGTTAATTATGATTACGATTGTTATTATCATCGTTATTGATTAAACTACGCAACAATATATAAAGTAGGTCAAACTAGCTCCATCTCAACCCAGTACAACATTAAAATACAACTTTCATTATACGTCAGTAATAAGGTAACCAACTTTATGACGCATGGATGATATGTACTCCTTTCCTAGCCACAAAATCAAAACAAAGTGGTTTGAAATGTTTAAATAAGATAACATCATATACAAATAATAATAATTCAGAAAAATAAGGAAGGAGCCAGAATTGACTATATTCTGACATTAGCGGGTTATGATGATGATATTGTTAACTGTAAATTCAATATGCTTGTCCTTCATGATGACTCCTAACTGCATTTGAAAGAGAAGAAATCTATAATATCTATCTCTCTAAAATCTATAATAACTATAACGTGGATTTGGAGGTCAGCTGATCATGCAGGGATTTCTCGAAGTGTCGGATTGCGTCACAAACATAAAGCAGGTGCGCTGTTGTTTCTACATATATGCGGTTCTTCAGTGGTGAAACTACGATGGAGCATCACTTTAAATGTTGCTGCAGCAAAGAATTGTGGGATGGCATTTTCTCTTTTCCTATAGCAAAGGAAAGTCCAGTGTTTTACTGTGGGTTTTTGGTGTGACATGTTGGACTCACACCTGGGCCATTTCGGTTAGGTCTTTATGATACGCACTCTACCAGGTGAGCCACCAAGGCGTGCCCCTAGTGTATCCTATGCTAAAGGAGATAAGATAGGAAGCATTGAAGCTCCTTTCCTCATCATTTAGTGAATTATCTCTTATCATGGCCGCCACTGAGATACTTCCGGGTCATTTCACTCAGTTAGGAACCTTCCTAAGCAAAAAAGACTTTTTGACCGGTCTGTATGACCAATAGTGGCTAATGTTAGCTAATGTTAACAATATTGCTGTTGCAGATATTTTCAAGTCAATTCATCGATTTTCTACTGTAACACGAGGTTTTAGCATGAAACATTTTCCCATAGATGTCACTTCAGGCCACAGTGGTCGAACAGTAAAAGTTACAGTTGTATGCAAAAGTTTGGTAACACGCCCTTCGGCGGATATCACGGCTTGCAAATGCTTTTTGTAGCCAGCTACAAAAAAGAATGAGAAACTTTTCACCCTCTCTCTCTCTCTCTCTCTCTCTCTCTGCAGCTCTCTTCAGCTTCTGAGATATTTTCGGCCAATCCGCTCGCACAGCTGGTTTAATATCTACTTACAGATTTCCAGTCATGTTCGGGTCGGGGGGGGGGGACTGTGAAGGCCGTTCCAAAAGCAGGAGTTTGGGGTTTTTTTTTGAAGTAGCTTGTGGTTCATTGCCCTGTTGTAGAAGGGCAGTCAGTCTCTTCACTTACCTGACTGACTGCAGCACATCTGCATCCACAATTTGGTGATATTTTGTGGAACTGACTGAGTAGGTCGCCCAAGCTTTTGCGCAAGACACCAATTAATAGAAAGTAACAGTGCATGAACATTTGGAGAAGTTTGCTGCAGGTATCGTATTCGTATTTAATTTATAACTCAACAAAATGCCCAGACTTTTGCATACAGCTGTGCAGAAGCTGGTATTTTCACCTTAAAGCTTATATTGCAAAAACTGTATTTACACATCCAACAGTTGCTGAGCGACATTAGCATTAATTGGGAATCGTGTTTGCGTGCGCCTATGTTCGTTTTTGCTCTCCTAACTCCTCGGGGAAATATCTGTCTCTTTAGCCGCTGAAGGCTCCACCATGTTCACCAGCTGGTTGCAGAGTTGGTGATATTTCTCGGTGGATTCGTCACTATGAGTGACTCCGTTCACATATAGTCATTTTATCCACTGGCGATATTGCATCTTGAGGTACCACCGTGAATGTGAGGCTTTTACATGTGACAGAGTATTGTAACTTTGTTGCATCCGCCTGCTTTTATTCTAATGAAGCTATTCGTAGGTATTGCGATTACCAGCTGTTTACTTTACCAGTGAGTTGGACAGCATGGCTACCTCTTGACTCTACTGTGTCTTTTTTTTTTTTTTTTAAAGTTGTTAACATACTAAGCAGCTAGCTCCAGCCTGTCTCCTCACCCTCCAATTGCGACTCACTTGTAGCCTCCAATCTGCCCTGAAGACACAGCGCTGCTCGGAGGGCGTATTATAACCTCTTGTCTTGTAAACACAACAATGACTGAAGCTCTTGACGAGAGACAGTGATGGAGAACCGCTGCTGAGCTGCCTGTAATTTCATTTTCTGTGAGATCTACAGTTGCAGTCATAAATATCCCATATCCTACCATACTGTATGGGTCTGTTTTCCATAATGTTGCCTGCCATGGACAGATAGCAACAACAAATGATAGAAAATTGCCAATATATTTAATTACAATTGTATGTTAGAAAGGTATGGGTTTTCAAGTTAAATTCAAAGTGAAGCAACGTGCCCCTGATGAAATAAAGCAAAGGCACTTAGCATGTGTTCTCCTAGTTAAGATTCCCTCTCAGCAGTAATACAATGTTTCTGAGTGTCTGCTGGAAAACAAGTGGAAGGTCAAGAACACGAACAATAGATGTTGATTCCAATTATGTGTAAAGCATTGAACAAGATGCGCTAATGATGGCGTTGTCGGGAGAAAAAAAGGTGTTTATGTGCTACTCTCCCAAAGCCTGCGGAACAGTTTATTAAGCAAAGGCTTTATTTCCATAAAGGCTGATAAGACTTCAAATGATTCACTGAAAAACAGTCCTGGCATCAGCACAGCAAAGCAGCGTGTGTATTTATCTCTCCCGACGCTGGGAGACAATCAAGACAAAGATGATAGCACATTTTTGAAATGCAGCACAGAGACATAATGAGATTGCAGCTACTTCAGGAACAAAACCAGACAAAATGCTTTTTTTTCATAAATGGCTCCTTGTTTTATTCACTCACACCAAAAAAAGGCCATCGTTTTCAATTAATGAAGCAGGGAATTGAGTCCGAGGTCCTGCGGGATATGGATTAACCATGATGGCTTGAGGGCCCAATCTCACACTGAGTCTGCGCTGCCGTTTGCATGGAGGAATTTCTCATTCAAGGCCTCAGCCGGCCCCCCCACCACCACCGCCACCACCTCCTACCTCCAGCTCATCCATCCATTCCTCATCCTAAGGTGAGTTGCTTCAGTGCAGACCGCTATTAGTGGTGGGGGGAGATAAAACTGTAAGTGTTGCTCCCAATTAGTGCATCAGTGACCGCTCTGTGCCTCCTCCACGGCGAGGCCTGCGAGGAGGGAGGGAGGAGGAAGGGTGGGGGGGGGGTGTGTGTGTGTGTGTGGGGGGGGGGGGGGGCGCGCCGGGTGAAAGATTGGAGGAAGGATGACAGGAAAGGAGAGAATGGCATGAAGACGACGGGCTTTGGAGAGGAATAAAAGAAGGGAGCGGGTTAGAGAGGTAGCTAGATAAAGAGAGGACAAGAGATGAAACAAAAAGGGAGAGAGGAGAGTGAGTGGTGGTGTAGAGGGAGGAGTGTGGGGTGGGGGGGGGGGGGGGGGGGGGGAGTGACTAAAAAATGGCTTAAGCATTCATTTTGAGTGGCGAGACAGGTCCTATTAACATTTAACAGCGTTTGCGCAACTTGGTGTGGAGGTTAGGATGCAAATGAGGAGGAATTAAAACTGGCCAGAGGTTTGTCATTGATGGATTGCAGTCTGGCGGTACTCACCACTTCCTAGTGTCCATCACAGACGATTACTGTATAATTAAACCTTATTTCTGGACTCTCTGGCGCATAATTACTTGTGTGGGAATGTAACCATCATCTAAAAGCTCCAGCAAAATGCTTTAGCATTTAGTCTGGCAGGCTGCAGTCATTTCACAGTCCAGTGACAGATAGAGCCATCTGATGATCGGCAAAAGAACAGTCACTTTTAATAAGAGGTGGGAAAAAAATATTAGGCGACAGTGTGCTGATTATAGGAAAATTAGGCTTTCAAGTGGTAAAGTCCTTTGTGTTATTTGCATAATTTATTCCGGCTTTACCCCCCTGTTCAACCACCTCTGGTTTTTCTTTTTTTTTTCTTTTTGCGAGCTGTGGGCAATTTCCTCTCATATTTGAATAGATTGCACATTTAAGACTACTTAAGGAAAATGATCACTTAGCATATTTTAATTGTCGTGCAAAGAGTTGAGCGGAGGTGTGAGGCGAAGCTTATGGAACGAGGGCCCTTTAAAGTGAAGAGGACACAGTTGTGTTGTGGCAGATAACCTCGAGGTTCACACACACACACACACACACGTGCACTGACTCATATGAACCTTATCACGCACACTCGGCTCTGTATTGTGAGAAAGCATGTCAACATTTAAATTATGAATAAAGCCATATAAGATATTCGATGTGCGTGTGGCTGCTCCACCCCAATTTGTTGATATATGTCCTGTATCACTGACCAGCTACAGCTTTTGAATGCAGGTGATTTACAGACCACCGTGCTGGTGCAGTATTTAAGTTTAGAGCAAGAAAATAAGAATGAAATGATCACATCTTGAATAAAAAAAAACTTGTACCATAAATTATTACTGATCATGGCTATGGCATGTTTCAGAGTGGAGAAATAAAGAAAACATCAGCCCCCCTGATGCTCTCTAACCTGTTGTGAAGCGTCTGAGTTTTCACAGATAATTATAGAGGCTATACAGCAGCTTCCCACACCTCACCACCAGATATATAATGATACCTTGGAAAAGTAGTGGGCAAATGCACATCATTTTCATTAAGAGTGCTCACATAATCCAAATTCTTTGTGATGGAGGAAGATAATTAATGCTTTAATGTTTTGGTCTTGCCACTCTCGCCACAGCAAGAGAAATGAATTGTTACATTTTAATGAGAGAAGCGACAGCTTTGGCTTCCTGCGCAACACGGATGATTTTATAATTGCACACAAGGGTGAGTAACTCAAGGCTTATTAAGGTGATTTTTCAGCTGGGCTGTTTTTTGGCAGGACAATACATTTATTTTTTTATTCTACTGATAAATCATCATATAATAATAATAATAATAAAATAATAATTGATGATAATATGATATGATAATATACTATGATAGTAGTATTTTTTAAATTTATTTGGAAATTCAGATTCTTAATGACCAGTCACTTAAAAAAAAAAACAAAAGAAGACATCTACAAGATATAATCTCCCAAGAAAATGTCTTTAATGAATCGTTTGTTGCTGCTTGTACCTCAGATTACATGAAAATACATTTAAGTTGACTGCAAGTATGGCAACATATTCACACATATAAACAAGTGGTGCATTTGTATTGTATGTATAGGTATGTACAACAGAAACACGTTACACTCTGGTTTAAAGTTGTGCAAGTGTGTTATATATACTAACAATTTATAAAATTCAACACACTAAATAAAAAAAAGAAGAGTGTGCCCACGTATATACACATTCACACGCGCACAACCACAGTAGTTCACAAAAGATTAAAGCAAATGTATTGGATTATACATTTCCGGGTCACCTTTAGGTTGACCCCCAACTTTCCTCCTCACAAATCGCTTGTGAGTGTGTTTTTGACGTCAGTGTTTTGAGGTGTGTGTGTGTGTTTTGCCTATAGCTCGTGTCTGACACACAGTGACAGAGACAGAGACACACACACACACACACACACACACACTAGGCTATGCTGCAGCCTGCGGTTGCACCATCAGCTAAATGTTTAAGTACAGTCATCTGAGGTAGACTGCGCAAAATTTTATGGTGTTATTCTCCCCACTTCTTTTTTTTTTTTTTCTTTCAATGCATTTTTCACAAATGTCTGACATTTGGAAAGACGTAAATCAAATACCACGTGTGTTTTTTTTTGTAGCCATGAGGTAGAAAATGCTTTAAAGAAGAACTCTAGCGTCCATTTAAGGAAAGATTTACAAAAAAAAAAAAAAAAGGAAAAAAAAAAAATCCAAAAGCTAGATTTTAACACCATGTAGAAAAAGATCAAGACACAAAAGAAGGACCACGAAACACGAAACAAGCGTAGCATTGACCAGTGTTTCAAGTCGTCTGTTCGTCGGCTGTGGAGAACGTGGTGAGAGAGAACGCCTGTGCTGTTGTTGTGTGCTCTGAAGTGCATTAGTAGGTTTTTCTGTCTAAAGGGACTCTCTCTCCAGAGGATTTGCTGACAGAAGGAATTCGGGTACAGATTGTTTTGAGGGTGGTTTTCTGACGGACCGCTCTGCTTTCCCCTTGTGCTGCCGCCACACTGCTCAGCTGTCTTTCCTTTCCGTCAATTTTGCTGATGCTCAGCAGAACCCCCGCCCCCCCCCGCTACATCAGGTGCTGCACTGATCGTGCCTATACCAGAGATAGCAACAGAGTGGGCCTGCACGTACTGTATGTAGCTCCTACTTCAACAGTGATATTCTCAAAAAAACAAAAAAAAAGAAACAGGATGAACGATGAAAGTGTAAAACTGATCATCGGTTCAGATAAATGGAATCTCCTTCGGGATAAATGCCAGAAAGACAAAACAAAACAAAACAAGCGCTGTCAGTGGCATTGAGACATTTCATCAAAACAATATCACACACAAAAATGCTTTAGTGCACATACAATAAACTATCTTAAATACTCCCAATGCCACAACAGTAGAGCTAAAGGACAGCTTCTTACAGTGACAAGGAAGAGACAAAAATACATTCCAATGCAATACAATGGGCAACAGATAACCTTCAGGGATGAAGGACTTTAAAACTAGTGCCAAATTCCCCAATCATGTTACAAAGCTTTTCAGTAAACTGAAAAAGCACTTAGATTATGTGCTTCATGACATCTGTGTAAATATAGTGGAAAAAACAGACAATACAGTTACAGACGGGTAAAAAATTACTAACATGGGTTTGAATTGGAATTGCCTGGTGCGATCATTATGATTAAAATTTATTTTATGATACAGCCTGATGAAAATGATGTAATTTGTCATTTTGCTAACTATATATATGTATATATATATATATATATATATGTATATGTCCTTTGGTTGGACAATAACATAGCCATGACAATATTAATACCAACTGCATTACAGTGGTGTCAGTCAGTGAAAATTGCTATTATCAAATGACCTCTTGACCTCTGGCAAAAACAGTAATTTACTCTTGATTTTCTCTTTTCCACACTTGTAAAAAATTATAGATGTGAGATATGGACTGGATGAATCTATAATTAAAATTACAGGAGTGGTATCCCATTCTATAGCTAATCCAATTCGAATACAGCTAATCAGCGTGAGTAACAAGGCAACTCTGCAAACCCATACTTCCATATTTAGGTTGTCATATCTATCAAATCCAACTTAAAAACTAGAAGAATATCTGGACTTAGCTTTCTTGATGCTAGTTTACTTGTATAAGAACAGATGAGCCACTTACTGATTATTTTGTCCAATGCAGCATTTGCTGGAGTAAGCTAGACAAAATGATCAAAGTCAAACATTTAATTTCAGACCCACACAGAGAGATACAATAAATTATGTTTGATATTACTGTTAAAAGAATAGCTTGACATTTTGGGAAATACCCCTATTTACCTTCTTGCTGAGAGTTAGATGAGAGGGTCGATACCACTCTAATATACATGTCTTTTCAGTACAAGGCTACAGCCAGCAGCCTGTAGCATAATCCTCCTGAACACTACAAGTTGTCAGTTTTACACTTAAGTATTTGTGCAGAATAAACAAGCAAAATATAACGTGTTGAAGCTGGGGTGGGCAGTAATTGTTTGTTTTTCCATAATGACCTTTCAGCATGTTGTCATTCAAGTGGTCTGAAAGCAAACTAGGCATCAGCTCCTTCTTTTGGCTCGATTATCAAACTTTAGGAAATGTTGCCTGTGACGGTAGACACTGGCCAATCACAGGTCTTTTCAGAGATAGAACACGTTGCTATTGGCTGTTTCACAAATGCAGGTGTACATCTAACAGGCTGCTAACTTTATTTTCCTGTAATATCCAATTGTGCTGTAGTAGTTGATTGTGTAGGTAGATGGCAATGAATGGCTACTTTTTGGAGTAGGCCAAGCTAACCGGCTGCTGGCACTAGCTTCGTATATAACGTACAGACATGTGAGTACCACCAATCTTCTCATCTAACCCTTTGTAAAAAAGCAAACAAGCATATTTCCCAAACTATTCTTTAATTCATTTGGAGGTGTTTTAAGCATCAGGTTCCTCCATGTCAGTGAATATATCTTCCCTTGCTAAACAGTATGACAAATTAGCTATTTGAGGTATTTTGCGCAGAAGTTAGCTGACTGATGGAACCTCTATGCAGCCTAACCATATAGCCTAGATCACATAATATAAACAATGTTGATTATGGTTGTTTTAATAAATATACAACTCCCACGACCCCAAAACCTGCCTGTTTCCTAAAGCCCTCCCCGAAAAACAAAGCTGGGCAACACATTTCTTAAGAGCAATGGAAAGAAGCTTCGGGACTGGTCAAGAAGAAACAGGTAACTAAAGCACCTGTTGGGAGGGAAAAAATGGAAAGAAATAATGTTTTTACTCTCACTATAGATTATGTCCCATCAATCCAGAACATATCTAGTACATTCATTGTCACCTCTTTGCCATTTAAGCTAGCCAGCTGAGGTACACCTAACACTGCTTTGCTAGACATAAACTGCCAAACCACTTCGGATTCCCCTCTCAGATCTTAGTGCTTTTCGTCAAGATATCTTGAGGTACTGTACAATTCACAAACGCTTTCCTGAGTTTTGTTTGTTACGTTTGTTTGTTTGTTTGTTTTGCAGACACAGAATCAGAAGAGATGAGTGTGAGTTAGGGCCCAGACTACTGCCGCTCTGATGGATTACTGCTCTTAGCAAGACAATACAGAATGATTGACCACCAGTGACGGCGACTGTCAATCTGTTGTTCAGACTAACTGCTGAAGTTTTAAAGCTCTTAATAATCATCAGCTCATGCCATGAATGTAGATTGTGAGGCAAATAAAGAAAGAAAATCAGAAAGCACCACTTCAGGCACTTGGATAGCCAAACTAAATCTCAAGAACAAGAACATAATGATATATACACAGACACTGGGGCATCTTTCTTCTGAAGCCAACTTGCTTGCAATGTGTAAACAATGCCTGGCTTTCTGGAGTGTCAAGCATTCAAATTAAAACTCTTGCTCATTAACTGCAAAACTGCCAGTTGTCTCATCAAACCAGGTCTCTTGGAGTGTCTCAACCCTGCTTGTGAGAACTCTGTGGGCTTGTGTTGGCCTTTGCGTGCCTTTCCCCTCCAGCACAATGCTTCTGCCCTGAGGAAAGGAATTGTGGATGCCTCTTTTTCTCAAGGGCGGAATCTATCTTTTCACTGGCTGCAGCCGAACATTTTGTTCCACTCAGTGTACGTGTCAATCTCTTTCTGTGATATACTGGCTTGGAATTTACAAAAGACACTCTCAAAGTCCTGGTAGGTGAGGGGCCTTATCTGTCCCCTGGGCATCATACCTGTCATGTCCATGCCCTGTGCAGAGACGTGTAACAGACCTACAAGGGCTTCCTGGCAGAGTCTGGCCAGATCCAGTCCAGAGAAACCCTCTGTACGCTGGACCAGCAGCGCCAGCTCCTCCTCGCTCAAGCAGTATTTGTGCTGAGATTGGGCCAGGAGCTGGTTCAAGATCTGGTGTCTGGCTGCGCTATCTGGCAGGGGCACCAGGACCCTCCGAGCAAAGTACCTACGAAGCCCTTCGTCCATGTCCTGGGGTCTGCTTGTGGAGCAAACCACCAACACTTGGTTGCCTCCGTCCTCACCGGATCCCATAAGAAGTGAGTCCAGCTGGGCGAGAAGCTCCCCCTTCAGCCGGTTGATGGGACTCTCTTCACTGAGGTGGGCTGACAGCAGCATGTCAACCTCACTGATGAACAGTACTGAGGGCTGCCGGCATCGAGCCACCAGGAAGGATGCTCGGATAATTTTTTCTCCATCAGCCAGCCACTTGGTGGCCAACGTGGAACCACTGAGCTGTAGGAATGGTGCCCCCAGCTGGCTGGCCAGACAGCGACCCAGCAACGTCCTGCCACTGCCCCTGGGGCCAAACAGCAACACACAACGTGGGGCTGGTCCTAAACTGCTGAACATGTCCGGACGAAGAATGGGCCACAGGACCTCCTCCTTCAGAGTTGCCTTGGCCAGTTCTAGACCTGCAATGTCACTCCAATCCACGGGGGGTCCCTGCTGAACGATTTCAGAGGTAACCATGTCTAGAAGGTGAGGGTCACTGGTTTTTAACTGCTCTTCAGCAGGACGGGAGGAGGAAGTGGATGAGGAGGAGGTAGGCCCTGGTGCTGAGTGGGAGAGGTGGAGACGGTGATCATCAGCACCTTGCTCACTGAGGGACGGGGAAGTGAAGCTGGCAAGGGAGTCTGCTGAGCGGGAACCACCGAGGCTGGAGGAGACATAGGCCGGTGGAGTCAGTGGCCCACCTGTTGCCTGGCTGCTGTACTTCCTCTGCTGCTGCTCTGAAGACATCGTGGACTGCTTCTGAGTATTAAAAGGTACAGACGACTTCTCAGCACCCCTGTCAAAGCCCCCACTGCTGACGCTGTTGGAGCCTCCATTTGCACTGCTGCTGTCTGCTACCCGGTACATGGGGCTCTCAGCTGAGCTTCGAGCTTGACCATAGCCAAAGTTACCATAAGAGGAGTCTATCTCTCCTTGGCCTGTCATGTAGAAGGCTTTCCTCTTCAGTGAGTTGGAGGAGCTACTGCCGAGAGGGGTCGGGGCGATTGGGGTCAGGTTGTGGCTCTGGTATGGGTATCCAGGTAAAGCAGAAGAGGGGGGAAGGGGTGTAGGTGCAGCGATGCCTGAGGGGAGGTATGAGGAGGGAGGGGGTGCTCCCCCAGGGCTGTATCCTGGCCCGACTGAGCTCTGAGCTGGGTAGCCTGCTGGGGGGTAATTATAACTAGACAAGTTGGGGGAGCCTCCGTTGTAAGCTGGGACTAAAGTGGGGTGGGAGGGCGGTGGAGGGGGTGGCTGCAGGAGCCCCGAGCTGTGCAGTGGGGAGGGAAGAGCTGGGGTGGGGGCAGACTGTGAGCTGTAACTACTGTGCAAGTAGGAGCCGCTGTATGCCGGGCCGTATTCCTGAGAGGGCATGGACGAGGAGTGGAGGGCGGTGGCAGTGTGGCTCCCACAGCTGCTGCTGGAGTAGCTGGGCTCACTCAGGGTGCTGGAGGCCAGGCCTGGGGAGCTGCACATGCCAGACACCACCTCTGAAGCTGCCGCCACCCCTCCTTTTCTGACCGAAACCCCCTCAGGGATGCAGCTCATTGGGTAGACGCCATCCTGCCAGGGCTCTGAATCACCTTTCCGTCCATTCATCACTCCCGGGACCCCGGGAGCCTCTGAATACGAGCCTGGCATCTCCAGAATGCCGGAATACTTCTCGGCATACTTCTTGAGCAGGTTGGAAGCGGTGAGGGCTGAGATGTCATCATTGGCCCAGGCGTACTGGTAGGTGGTGGAGCGCTGCAGGTGGCCAGGCACCGCCCGGTAGGCCTCAGCCTTGTGGGCTGGTGAGCGCGTGGTGGAGGAGATGTCGAAATGCTGTTCGGCCCACTGGCTGTGCTCTGGGGTCCACTGCATCTTTAAGCCTGAGAGAAAAAAAAAAAAGACAAAGACAACTGCACGTGAACACACTGGCATGCTAAAATCATTTGAGCAATAATTAAAATGACAACACCTTCAAATTGGCTGGGATGGAGGGTGGTCAATTAAAAAGGTGATATTCATCTGGAGGCTTGTTTGGTGTGGTACTCTTTTTATTTATTTTTCTTCCTTATATTTATCATGAGAGGGTTTTGTGTCAAACTAGACATGAATTGGTAATTTCTTCAGATCATAAGGAGGGCAGAGTGTGTGTTGGCAGGTACAGAGGGATGGCGGGAAGGCTGGTTACAGCAGCCTAATGCACCCTGGCCAGACCAATAAGACAGAGGCATTGAGGGTCATTCTATAATCCCCGGCTCATCTGAGGTGGCTGGAGATGGGTTTGAAAATGTGCCTCGCCGAGCGCCTCAAAGCAACACACACACATGCACACGCACACACACACACACACACACACACCCATACACACCCGCCCCCCCCCCTCTGCTCATGGTGCTTTCATCGAACACACACACACATACACAAACCTCTGCTCAGACACACAGGCGTTTAAAAAAAAAAAAACTATCTATGCCTGCACTCAAGCGTGCTGACGCGCACACACACAAGCTCACAAGCTCACATCCACTGACCCAGACGGACAAACACAGGCACGCACACAGGAGCTGTACCGAGCTATGAATTACAACACATTGTGTCTCAAGCTTAGTTCCTGTCTGCACAGCACCACCTTGACCTCCTCTCTCTACCGTTCTCTTTACCTTTCTGTCTGCATCTCTTCTTCATGCCTCCCTGCCGCCTTGTCTTCCCTCTCACTCTCTCCTCTTTGCTTTTTTTTTTTTTGTCATCCATTTTCCACCTCCCCTCCTCTAAGATCCTTCTCTATTTCTCCTCACCCCCTTTTATTCTGGCTCCATCTATTTCGATATATATCTCTTCTTTTCATTCCCTTTCTGCTCTTTCTTCATGGCCACCCCTCTTTTTATTTACTCCCTCTGTGCTTGCTTCACCTCCTCCCCTCCCTCCTTCCTCGCTCCATCTCATCTCAGACACACTCACCTGGCTCTCCCCTTTATTGCCTCAGGAGGCTGGAGAGCCACTGTTTCCTTTAATCCCAGCCAATGCCATCTGCAAACACTGACAGTCACACAGCGACTCCATCGTTGTCTCACTTTCAAAGCCGTGGCGCTATCAAAGGCTGGACGGGGCGTAATCACAGCAGCCGCACGGCAGATTGAACCCCGTTTGATTTGACTTAGTGCACACAAATAAAGGATAATATCGGTGTCATTTAGGCTGCTTCCTCGGACTTATTGACTAGCAGTGGATGCATGTATAGATCCACAGCTGGGGGTCTAGTGAGCAATACCTGCTTCGGAATTGGTTTATGTGTGGTTTTTGTGCTTGTGTGAGTAAAGCAGGCATGCACAATAAAATCCATTCATGGAGGAGCAAATCTCCCTTTCCTCCCATCCATTTATGCTACTGAAAACACACACGCAAAAAAAAAAAAGTGCGGGCACAAACACATACACGTTCACACTCTCTTGCTCTCTTCTCTGAGGCCCTGTGTTTGTTTGGTAACAACGCGGGGAGGGAGGGGGGAATCCCCAGACTCCTATTTCCTCTCTGATTCTCCTCTCTAGCCATCTCTCGGCAGACGCCAGTGGCTAATTAGCAGAATGGCGATCTGCTAATTGTGTTAATTTACAACATTTTAGCCGAGGGGAGTCTAGCAGGGGCTGGCAAGCCTGTCACCCTCCCAGTGTACCGAGCAGGGAACGCCTCAGACAAAGAGCTGAGCAGAGGGAAGTTTTGCATTAGCTGGGAGCCTCCTTTAAAACGGAGAATATATTAAGTGGAAACAGAGGAATAAAAGGGCAGTGTTTCAAGGAGAAAATTACAAGTAAGGAAAACTGGACAAAGGAGGAGAAAATGAGGCTTTGGGCTAAATACTGATTTCACAGCAATCCCTCGAATGATTTGTACATAAACAATGGTTCAAATCTCTCCCCCCAGTTTAACAGACAATAAAAATTGACCACAACGCGAAATTGAACTAAATGTATGTTTCACGTGAACTAAAAAGCCTTAGTATTCAGCAGCACATACAGCAGGGGTATGCAGTCAAAATTCAAAGCGGTCCAGTTAGACAAAATTTCCTCGAGCAAAGGTTGGCCAGAACGTTGGCTGAATGTCAGCTGAATGCTGGCTGAATGTTGGGGGCTGCACAGGGTAATAGTCATTTATAACAAAATTATATGTGTGTTTATATATACTATATATATATATATTCTCTAGATAATAATATAATAACTATATGTTCTTACAGCATTCCAAGGTAAATAACGACTGTAATAACTAAAAAAAAAAAGTTAAAGTAGAAATGCTCAGTCAAAATGTAATAATTCTAAATAATTTGTAGGTTATACATAGTGAGATAAGATAGTGTCTGGGTCTGCGGTCCATCTATTCGTGACTTCTGCTATACAGCAACATTACCACTGAATTCAGTATCAGTTAAAAAAAAAAAAAAGTGTGTGATCCTTTAGTTCATAACAAACTTTCAAATTATTAGTTGGTAAGGATCCAAAAGGAAGTAGTTTGTTATTTATAATAACTGGCAGAACATTTTGTTTCTTCACCTTAAAACCATATGATCTTAAGATGGTATGAACAAACATCAATCATTGAATAACGGTATCCTTATTGAACTGTTGTCTTATGGAGAAAATGTAAATCAAGTGACTTTTTAAAGGCTTTTCAGGTTTCTCAGGATTGTTTTCTCAAGCTGTAGCCAGAAGCAAAATGTTGGTTTTGGCATTGCACATGGGATCTCTTTTGTTTCTACATTATCTCTTCAGCACTGCTACCTGAGAAAAAGTGACGACACACAGTGAAAGACACGTGGCAAAGGCCACGTCTTCAGGCATCAGTGTGTGCCGTCTCCTGCTAATCTACAGTCCACCCCTCCACCCGATTCAGCTGCAGTCGCTGCACGGTGTCTTTTCATAGCGTCGAGTCTTGAGGGTTTGCCTGCTATGAACCTGCCTCACTGATTCAGGGTCAGTCAATAGCGTGTCTCTTGATTCTGCAGCAGATATATCCACCATGACATGTTACTTACTGTGTAATCTTCCATTCAGTATCCTAATTAAGCCCTCCACTGGCAAGGAATTACAACAACGTTGTCAAGTGCTTGACCTCGTCCGGTGCTGATGTTATCATGAAATGCCATTTTTGTAGTGCAGACCCTACAGAATGATGGAGTGAAGTGGTCTTTCACAAAACCAGGACACGACATAATAATAACAAAATAATAATAAGGTGTTTTGTGATATGACCTGAGAATTTTTTGACACCTAAGGAGGAGGTAACTAACTTAGCAGAACAAGGCCATCAGTAAATTCCATCAATTTGAGACTGAAGATAAGTTGAATGTAAATTTCAAAAGTAGATGTAAAGACAGACACTAAGTCAAATGCCTAATGAAAATTTAATTGTGAACTCAGGATTGAAAATATTCAAAATAAAGTTCATATTCTCAAACAAATATGAAGGACTGTCGTCAATCATTATCAAAAGCAGAATATCTGTATTTATTCATATTCTTTGCATTTAAACAAATATTTTTGTTGTCTGATTATCAGCCAAAAAGACTTTCTTTTGTTACACAGATTACTAGAGCAGCCTAAAACACGTTTTTTTTTTTTTTTTTTTTAATTCTCATTTTTACTGTTTCTGAAGAAAAAACAAATCTGTCAATGCAGTGAAGTGCACATGAGCACATGAAAAAGCTGCTGACGGACAATAGAGAGACGAATGAAGAGGAGAAGGAGGAGGAGGAGGAGGAGGTCTGAAAGCAAGCAAGGAGGAAGATGAGGGCAGAAAATGGTAGAAAGGGGGAAAGGCAACAGAAAAATAAGAGAATACATACAAGCCTTGTGAATCACAAACTCTTCCCTCCACATAGTTTGACACTCCATCAAACTCCGATATGTCCTCCATTTAAAGAAACATGAATCTTTCTAATTCCATCATTAATAAAGATAACATATATAAAAGAGTGTGTCAAGCTCCATCAGGGCTTTCATCTCTTCTATAATGAGGTTAATGCAGAGACGCAGTGATTACCCCTGCAATGCAAATGAAGGCCAAATGATAACTTGCACTATTTAAATAAGGTAATAGCGATTACTCCACGTTATTCAAATGAGGACAGATGCTTTGAACTGAGAGCTTTGAACTCGCTGCTCCTCCAAAACATATGGAAGAGATGGAGGAGGATTGACTTTGGTATCATTCAGGATGTAGCCTCTAATTCAATGTGATGTAAACCAAGGGCAATGAGCAAAGCAAAGTCGCTTAATGTGGAGGTGCAGGATGGGCGGTGTTGAATAGGGAATTTATTAGTCAAGGTAGCTTGACTTATTACACCTCTGTTCACTTTGTGAGACCTTGAAAGTCCTTGAATTCTTGTCAAAGTGAAACACAAGGTCTTAAAACTGACATGGATCAAAATCAACACAATATCCAACATAGTGTTTTTCTTTGGGTGTTAAGTGGAAACACCCCAATTACTGCTGGCGCCATTGTCGCAAAGACCGGAAAGCTTTGTGTTTCAAGTCTCGCATCGACCAACGGCACAGGACATGAAACAACCAACATCAATTTGGAAATCGGAGAGAAGCAAGGAGCTCATTCACTGAAGAGGTAAAGTGAGATTGTTATAATTTTATATCACTTAGAAACAACCGCTATCAGCCTGGCTACCATCCAAAGCAAGTAATAACCTTAGGAATCCCAATTTGAACCAGAAACCCCAATCTCAGAGTAAAAGAACCAGCTGCCCCACATTTTCCATTTTTCCAATGTTTTATTTGAAGTGTTGATGTTCATAGGATGATATATTTGGGGTTTTAAGAACCAACCATTTCAATGTAGTTTTACACCTTCTCTCTCAGGCTTCTGTTTGGAGCTCTAGCAACAACAGGTCAGTGAGCCAATCAGAAGAGAGGTTCTATCTTAGCCTCTCTTCTGATTGACTAAGTGTTTCTGAATGATCTAATAAGAATATACCAGATTTCAGGTAAAGACTCTAAATCCTGCAAGGTTAAATGGTGGGTCCAGGTGGGCTGGGGTTGGGGCGTGGCTGAGAGGGGTTACTCTTTTGCTGTGACATCACAAAGTTACAGAAGTCCTGGCGGCTCGTTTTAAGGCTCAGTTTCTGAATACAGGCTGTGTGCATTTCTCTGTGGACTGAGCGCTTTGATACTTTTACAGTATTAATATAGTAGTAATATAGAACCTAGACCTGCTTTATAATTTATAAAGACATGGAAATCTCACTTTATACAATATGGGACCTTTAATAAGTTGTCAGGTTTTGTTACTTATGGATCTACTAGAAATTTGGCCAACTGAATGTCAGTTCTGAATCCTCTCAAGCTCCCTCCATTGAGTTAACTTCTATCCGAGGTTCACCCTTGTTTTACCTTGGTTTTACCCCGGGGAGAGTTTTGACCGTCCGCCCTTTGTGCTAACTGGGAAAGCTACTGATATCTACTGAGGAAAACCAAAGCACTCTCCTTTAACTGTTTTGGTTGTGCAATGGCTGACACACTTCCTTTATGCTGTAAATCCAGGCTTCATTCTCCCCGAGATGTTGTAGCTGGTGCCAGACAAAATTGCGCAGTGACAGCGAGGCTTTTCGGCAGCTAATCTAAATGCCAATGGTCCAATTATTCTATAGCCATTACATTGTCCAATCAACATTTACTTTATCATGATAAGTTAAAGCAGAAAAACCGTCTATTGTCACCTTCCTAAAAAACATCAACTACTCTGAATGTCACCCATTCATTTCCAAAAACTTCCAAGGCCTTTTTCTTATTTCAAATATGAAAAGAATTCTGTTACTTGCGGAGCCCGGTTTGTCTGAGCTTTAATACTGAAATTAGGCTGTTTTGGCTGCAACAGCCTTCGTCAGGGTTACAGGGTATCGTGCACAGACAATACAGTTCAAAGCTTTGCCCAAATTTTCCTAAAGAGTAGTTGAATTCTGTCCATTCATTCAGTTTTTCTGATTATTGCTCCTCGATGTAGCTGCAAGGCTGCAGGGTATTTGATTTGGTCCACAATGGGTTTTGAAGCCTGAGGGAAATTTGCAAAGCATTTGGACGGACACATGCAGTAAGGTGTGCGAGTAAAGAAAAAAGCAAGAGATGTGTGTGTGTGTGTGTGTGTTTGTGCTGCAGTGAAAGAGGGAGGGAGAGAGATCGTGCACTCAGCTGAAACAACATCCAACAGAACTCTTCTCCACCTTCTGAAGTGTCAAGTCTGCCAGCACCATGTTTTTTTGTTTTTTTTTTTTTTTCTCCTCCAGCCTCCACATAGAGAAGCCTAATCATTCTCATTACACTCTGCGTCCATCTGCATCAACAGAGCTGCCTATTACTGTGCGTGTGTGTATGTGCAGTAAACAGCTCTTTAGAGAGAGCTAATGAGCTCTTTTAAGTCTGTCCGCTGTGTGATTCTGCAAGCGGGGTGTCAGAGCAAACTGCCCATTTTGGTAACGTCATAATTAAGCCGTGTGAGTGCAAGCGAAGAGATGCCGGCACACGCGCGTGCGCACACACACACACACATATTCTGAGATAAGACGTACAAATGTGTGCGGCCTTCTTTGTCTTTCTAACATAAACAGACGCCGAAGACCTTCGAAAACAAACTACCGTGTCATATCCTTTTTAGAAATCTGTTCCAGTCTCTCCGAAGAAGAAGAAGAAGAAGAAGAAGAAGGAGGAGGAGGAGGAGGAGATGGAGCTGACATGACAAGCGATAACTTCATCAAGAGAGACCTGTTTTCACACACCACCGGGGAAATCTAACCAGCCAGTTATTCAAATCCTTATCAAATACACCAGAGGGCATCTTTTAACCTCTAAACTGCTGCATGTGTGCGCACCACCAACCTGAATATGCGGCTATTGTTTTGTGGATTCTCATGTACACGGGCCCATGTGTGTGTTTGACAACCTCTGGACCACCTTGTTAATGAGTCCAGCACACTGTGACTAAGCCACGGGCTATGCTGTATTGGCACGCAACCTACAGTAGAGAGTCAAATAATGTGATTAGGTCCTCCAAAAGGCAATTAATTATGAAATTAGTCATGAGCTGGTGTCACACACACACACACACACACACCATAATCAAAACTCTCTCCCGCGCTGGGGAAGGAGCAACAATTACAGGATAAAAATTAAAAATAAATCATTTTGAACTGAGTCAAAACTACATAAAATGAACAAACAAGACAAATGTGTGTTCAACTAAATTTCTCCCCAACGCCAGACTTCTCTGAAAATAACCAACAAGCCCGACTCCGCGTCTTTGAAGGCGTCAGTTCACGCTGAGCCGCAGCTTACCATTACAATGACTAGCCTGTCGCAAAGCAACAACAATAACAACAACAACAACAGCAGCGGCAGCAGCCGCAGATAAGGGAGTAAACAGAGCGAGTTCAAAGTCTGACGGCGAGCAGTGACCGGGAGAGATGAGCTGTCACTAACTCAAAGACAGTAAGGGTGGGTGGGGGTTGCTGTAAAGATGACAGCTCAGAGCTGCGATATAAGGATATTTGACAAATGACGGCGTCTTTTAAAAAAAAAAAAAAAATCAAATATTCATTGTAATCTGTGATCTTTGACCTCCTGACAATTTTTTTTTTTTTTTTTTTTTGCAGCTTCAACCATCAAACTTTAAAACAAAAAAAAAACAAAAAAAAACTCAGCTTTGAGAAATGGGTTTCACTGTGGTATGGAAATGTTGAAGCTTTTTAAAATATTAGGGTATATTTAATGATGACTCTAAATTTAGCTGGCAGGAGGAACCAGACTTAACTGTGATAAATCTCTAACTAAATTCCAGAGGCATATCATCGCCGCCCCTGCCCGGCAGTATCAGATCTTCCTTAGAGCTGGATAAATTGACACTGTCTAAATTTCCTTTTACTAGACAGACTATTGAATGGGTGGGTTAAATGGGTAGGGCGCAGTTAAACAAATGCTCCGGATCAAGGAAATTGTGCGTGGCTTCTTTTGTCATTCAGAGAGGAAATTGAGAGATATTCGGCGGGGGCTTGGAGCTGCTAACGCATGGCATTCATCTATAATGCACTCGGCCTGTCCGTCAGCTACTCCATTTCCTGTGACTAGCGCAGCGTGCCTAATCACCCGGCTCGACGCGGGGTTCCTTCCTCAAAGACAGCCCGGCGTACACACGCTAACGCACACACACACACACACACACACACACACACACACGGTCACACACAAGACAGACACCAACATGCATAGAGGCATCAGGCCCGCTGAGGCAAACAGATTATTCTTATCTGCTGAACAAAACATCTGTAAAGACTCTCACCACCACTGCGCTCTAACAGTGTCACAACCCTAACAGCATCTCAACATCTCCTCTTTCATCACTTCCAAAAGAAAAAAAAAAGAAACCTTTCACAGGCCAGGGATAAATCCACACGCACACATCAGCGGTGGGGGCTGTGTGTGTGACTGATAAAGTGAATGACACACCTGTCTGGCGGGAAGTCATGTGTGACCGCCGACTTCATGAAATTACACATTTTAGTGTCTTTTTTTTTTTAGGAAGGTATAAATCCACAGAAACCAAACAGGTTTGTGATGATGTAAATGTGTCCGACTCAGCGGTCGGAATGAAACTGGACGATGATAATCTGCAGCCAGATCAAGTTCTCAGACCTAGAAAGCAACAACAGACAGTTTATTATCTTAATAAATCCATTTGTCACGACTTAAGAACCTTTCATCAAGAATACTTTATTAAGTTGTTACTAAGGTCTTACTGAAACTTAATTAGATGTAATGTAGAAGTTGCTATTGACTTTATTATGTTTCCCTTATTATTGATCTATAAACATTAATGCAGCCATTGGTAATTATCTATCATAAATTACACACTGTTACTAATTCCTTTGTTAATTTCATAAATGATTTATTAGTTCATGTTACTGATCTGTAAAGCCTTATTGAGTTAATGAAGGCATCTGTAATGATCTTTAATAAGGGATATTTTATTAAGTTGTTACTAATGTTTTTATAAAGTTAATAAATCTCATTTTTTCTTATTTCTTATCTGTAGAGCATTTATTACTCTAATGAAACCATTAGTAACAAGCCCCTGATAATGCAGGTTTATTAATGGCTTCATAACTTAATAAAACTTAGTAAGTCTTTAGCATTAATGAGGCCAAGAGTAAAAACTTATACAAACTTAATAAGAAGTAGTTGATTAATTGTGTAGAGGTTGTTATTATTGGATTTATTAAGTAACAAATACTTTATTAACCCTTATTACTTAACTATAAACATTAAGTACACATTTAATAAATCATTTATTAGTTTATGTTATTAGTCTATACAGCACTAATAAACTATTTATTGCCTTAATAAGGCATCAGTAATGATCTATAAAGCCTTAATAAGCATACTTTATTAATGGTGTCTAATTACTAATATCTGTATCAGTAAACAGTTTATAAATGTATTAAGCAGTCAGATATAGAATGAAGATTAGAACCAACTTAGAAGCCCTTAATGAATCATGCTATATTAAGCTGTTACTAAATGCCTTATTAAGTCAATAAACTTGATTAATAAAGCCATTAGTAACAACTAATAAACCCTTAATGAGGCATATGTTACGTGATTATAAAAAAGGTGCTAATACTAATATACAGTAAGTCATTTAATACAACTTATAAACACTAATCCTCAAAGTAAACATCAGCAGGTGGTACCACTGTTACACTGCAGTTCAACGCAGTGTGAGACAAACTCGTACGACAACGCAAGCTGAGGTCGTCGATGCTGAAGTAAAGGGTGACAGACGGACTCTGTTTACGTCATCCCGCCGTCCGCGCCAGGGCCGACATCTGCATCCACATCCCCTACCAACAGCTGCTGCTGCTGCTTCTACCCGAGGTGCCGTCAACAGGATCTTACGGAGTGGCCCCGGGGTTAACATGGGGCCACATACTATCAATACTCCTCTGACGCCCGGATCCATACCTGCGAACCACCACCACTTTGTTTACCTGTGTGTTCAGTAATTAAAATAGATTTCTGAGAGGAGGCCTAATCCTTTTAGAAATGACATTGATCCGGCACCAATGCAACAGAGCTGTGCTGTTTTTTTTCCCTCCCTGACACTCTTTCCATACACGCTGTGTCGAGGGCGCCAAACCCACACCCCATCTCCCACCCCCACCCTCCTTCCTCCTCGATTGAAACTTTGGAAAGTCCTCGACATGAAGGACGTCATTTAGGGCCAGGCGGGGAGGAGAGAGGGAGAGAGAGGGTGGGGGGGTGGGGGTGGGGGGTTGCAGTAGAGAGGTGGCAGGTGGAGATAATAGAAAGGAAGCCTCTAACCTCGTCTAAAGCTGTCTGTCTTCGTAAATAAAATGAGATAATTATTGAGTGAACAACATTATACGCCGACGACGCACTCTTTCTTCTACCCCCCTCCTGCCGGCGCAGTTGTAAATCTCAACAAACACGGTGCTTTTGGACATTAAGTGCTCACTAAGCACAGTGGATGCATCATATTTCAAGAGCAGGCGTTGTGTGGGTGAGGAGCTGGGGAAAATGGAGTGTAATGGTTATCCATTATCTTATACGGCAACGGCGGCGATGATCATTTTCAAGTGACTCATTTCTGGAAGTACCTATCTATTGGCCACTTCGAGAGAAGACTTTGATGGCTAATCCAAAACAACTATTCAGAGGTCATTTACTGCGGCAGCACCGAGACACTCTGCACAAGAGAACGCTCCAGCCTCCCTCATTATTCAAATACAATCCTCAGGAAGATCCACATCACAAACAGCGGCGCCGCAGCCCCGGAGTGGGCGATTACCTACACAGCATACTCCGGTCCAGAGTGGAAACATTAACGATGCATCAACAAATGAATATATCACAATCCAAGTAAGAGTTTGAAAGCGCACAAGAGATATTTGTCATGGGAATTAAATAGTGATAGTGGAGTTTATTAACATATCAACGATCCCACTCGCTGAAAAAGCTCAGTAATATCCAGATACAAGTGCGAGAGCTGTCACATTATTCAATCAGGTTCTATTATTCAGCCAAGGTAAATGTATTTTTAGAAGTGTAGGTGCGATGTTTGTTTGTGTGTGGTCTCGGCTCCACATGAATGGTTACTTAACACCACACTGATTTCCCCTCAGCAGTTAGAGAGAAACCAGCCGATGCTCAATGATGCATCACCGTGTTTGTTGCCGCCAGGCGGTGTGTATGTGTGCGCGCGCGCGCGCGTGTGTGTGTGTGTGTTATCATCGCTGGCACATAGACAGACAGCCCAGGAGTGACTGCCGGAGTGTCACCATCTGTGGATGCATTTATGTCTGTCTGCACTGGGCTCTGTGTGGCTCAGTGTGTGTGTGTGTTTATGTGTGTGTGTGTGTGGGTGGGTGGTTTGGAAAGGGATGTGGGGGGGGCAGTCGACTGGACCACAGCACCGTAGTTTCTAGCTTCTTACAACTGGCCAACTCAGAGCCTAGTGCAAACTACATTGCAAAAACTGTCAATTTTAACAATTTCTTATTCATATTATTAATATGAATTATTAATTGATGTTATTATTTTTTCTTTTAAATAAGTCTTAAAAAATCTTCCAAAGAGCTGAGAGCATAGATCGAAGAACTTTTCCACCCTACACTTAAATAAAAACAACTTACAAGTGTCATTTCATCACCAGGGCCAATAAATAAAAGCACGATTTTAAAGCATTAAAAAAAAGCAATGGATTTTTGCAGTGTATGAACACTTGGCAAGCGAGCCAGATTACAGTTCAATAGCAGTTGGTGAAGATTAACGCCCGCCGTGAGAGGCGCACGTGCGAGGCTTGTGTGTGTGTGTGTGTGTGTGCACGTGTGTGTGTGTACCTGCCTGTGGGGTATGTGTGGATTACTGAGGAGGCCCTGGCTGGGATAACCTCTACCCCCAGCCTGTGAACTCGCAGGATCCTTCATGGTGCATGTTTGAAGTATCAAATCCTGCACACTTCATATAGATTCTGGCAAGATCTGCCAACCTCAACGCCTTCTCTCACTCTTCCAGTTAAAAAAAAAAAAAAAAAAACGTGAAGCAGAATTAGTCTCAGAAGGTGCGTTTCCATCCACCTGCTTTCATGTCTGGAAACGAAGGAAATTTTTTAAAGCAGTAAAAATATTGCAAAAAAGTTTTTACGCTTGGCTGAGGTGGGAATAAAGCCAGAATAAATCATGGCCCACATGAAGCAGGTGACTCCACTGAAAAGACATGTGCAAACCAGTGATGAGAATCTCACAGATGAATCCTCAGATTCATACACAAAACATAAATAAATGCTGCATTTGGACTGGCTCTCTTTTGACCTATTACGACTGGATGAGACGTGCACGTGTAGTATATGATATGATATGTCGTTTTTAAGACGTGGCCGATAAAATGCAACAGCTGAAATTTGCATCAGGAAGGTGAAATCCATTATGGGAAATGTATTTTGCTTGTTTTTTGGTGGTTTTAGCCCCCAAAAAATAAGTTTTTAAAGTCGCGGTTTGGATGATGCCTGAAGACCTGAGCAAGGGAGTGATACTGAAGCACATTACAGAGGTGAAAACAACAAAAACGACTTCGAAGATTCAGACACTGACTTCAACCTGCTAAGCTACTAACCAGCTAGTCAAGGCTCAGGGTGAGACTGTCGGAGGAGGAGGGGGAGGAGCCAGCATCACCGCTAGCTAGAGGTAAGATTCACCTGATGCAACGCTGTCACTAAAACCTTTACTTCTCAGCCTCTGAAGCAGACAGAAACATGAAGTAAAAACCATTTGAGAGCTCAAACCTTTGTCTTTTATTTTAATCATTGCATTCACCCCAATGTTCATCGACATTAAAAAAAAAGCAGTAAATGTAAAAAAATTTTTAAAAAAGTTGAACTGAACTGAGAATGTTGCCAGATGTGCTTCATTTTCCAGCCATGTACAATCTCCAAGGCAAAGCCAGGGATGTACAACAAGCTCTCAAATGGTTTTTATTTCATGTTTCTATCTGCTTCAGAGGCTGAGTAAACAAAGGTTTTAGTGAAGGTGAAGAGGTTCAAATCTGTATTAGATTTAGTTTAAGAATAAATTCTATATAATTTAGCCTTCATGGCTTTATTGTACCACACAGAATAGAATTCAAGAGAGAGGGGAGGTTGAAGGTCATGGTTTCATGTGCATGAAGATGTATTTAATCACACAACACTTAGTTCACTCCTCTGCTAACAATGAGTCATTTTTCTTAATGTCACAGCTTTTGGCTTTGTGCGACACCGCACACAGGACATGGCGGCTCCTGACAGGACAGGTAAGAGGGGAATGAGAGGACGTGTTTCGCTTAAGGTCGCGGATTTGGACTCGAAACTCTACCGACGGCGGCTACGAGCTCCAGCCCGTGGAGGTCCAGGCCGCACGCTCGGTTTCAGCAGGTGCACGGACGCGAGCCGGCGGAACCCGCGCGTGCGTCTCTTTAAATCCACTGTGGAGCTCACATTATGCCGGAATTCACACAGGTTGTCTAAACAGTCAAACAGCGGATCAATACGCCCATCGATCGGTGGCATTGAGACTGAACTGGTCGTGTCGAGGGGGCAGGAGATTCTCACTACAGCTCCCTGCACACACACACACACACACACACACATTGTGTTTTATATATATATGAGAGATGCAGTGTGGTGTATACAGCAAATATTTGTGAACACGTGTATACAGATTGATGCACACACACATTTGTGCTCTCTCCTTTCTCCACTCTTATCTGTCTTCCTACCCACTCGAACACAAACACAGTTCCTTGGGACAAAAAAAAACAAAAAAAAAAACTACCTCCACACCAACACAACAACGGCGCTCATCTCATAGGAGCAGATTCAGGTCCTGTCTGCTCAAGTCAGAGCAGTCTGCCAGCAGTTTGTCTCAAAGTGAGGGCATCCAGTCAGCTCCAGCAGCTGAATATCAAGCTGCCTGCCGCCGCGTCTCCTCGCACTCGACTGACACAGTCGATAGCCCTGCATTATTCATGGGGACGGAGGGGGCCGATGAGATGGCCTCTCACTGAGGGCTGGATTTCACCGGTCCCAAACTTTACAGAGGCTGGCGGACGCGTTGACACCTTCCACAACTGTTTATCGTCAGCGAAAATGACAACACGAGGCACGAGAGAGGGCAGGGGGAGTCTGAACTTCAAATTCAAAGGCAAATTTGTAGATTTTATAAGCTTTTTTTTAATTTTTTTTTATGACACACTAGTTTGAAGACAAGCTCCCTTTCACAACCAAGTGTTGGTGCCTTTTAAATAAAGCGCAACAGAGCTAAAATAGCCCCACTATGAAAAATAAAGTACATATTATGACTCTCTTGTCAGCCCCTCTTGTTTGCTATCAAGTCAATAAACAGGGATCACAAAGTTAACATGAAAACCTGAAGCGTCTCTTTGCGCTAATAAAAAGAAAACAAATCATAATTTCAAATGCTGCTCATCCGTGTTCGCTGATTTCCATTACACAGACTAAAGACATCAATTAGCTAAACCGCATCCGTTCAAAAAAAAAAGAAAAGAAAAGAAAAGGGAATAACAAGAAAGAAAACAGACAGTTATTTGGAGTAAATCAAACAAGACGCAAAGAGAACCGGAGGCAATAAAACACGTCAGGCTGCTTGATATCAGATCTCGGAGGAGAAATGTGATGGGCACCGATGAGCAGAAGGCATCTCAGGAGAATTGGACAGAGGAGAGATTTAATGTGATCATAGGGGACGCTCATCTTTCAGGGAACGGGGTAATAATGAGCAATCAATAACGTCCTTAACAGAGTTAGAGCGAGAGGCTGACAGCAGATGTAAGGCTCCGGCTAACAGGCTACGTCTGATCTCACATTACCACGCCGGATCTGGCTCTAACATGCATGCACGTGCTTGTACACGCACACACACACACACATGGTGTACATGTACATGTGCGGACACCAGCATATGGACTGACACGCACCAACATATGGACACACACACACGCACTCTCTCTCCTTCCTCTCTGTATGCCTGTTTTTCTCAGTCTCCCACACACACACGCACACTCTCCCTCTCCTCAGGTGACATCCACCAGCATCGTGTCATTGTCTATCGATCAATAGCTGTAATCACATTCACAGGCGATGAACATGGTAGCAGGCTCTGCGCGCTGAACACAAGGCCTCTCAGTTTATCCGCCGACGGCTGATTTCACAGGTTAAAACGACGACTGCCGCCGGCAGATTCTGTCAGCTGCACTCGCGAGGTAATAAAAAAAAAAAAAAAAAAAACATACTGCATTTACATATACAGTAAACAATACTCTGCCTGCTGCTGTCGAGACCACTTAGGCTTAGCTACCATCCAGAGTCAGGGTCTGAGCGAGGCTATGTCTGAAGATGACGCACAGCATGTTACACTGTGATCGCTGGTTACAGTTAGGTGTAGCTGTGTCGTTACACGCCACCTTAAAGGTCCCATATTGTATAAAGTGAGATGTCCATGTCTTCTCTGATTATAAAGGTCTAGGTTCTATATTTACTGTGAAAGTATTAAAGCGCTCAGCCCACAGAGAAATGCACACAGCCTGTATTTAGTAACTGAGCCTTAAAATGAGCCGTCAGGACTTCTGTAACTTTGTGATGTCACAACAAAGCAGTCGCCGCTCTCTCAGCCACGCCCCAAGCCCCACCCATGTGGACCCACCATCCAACCTTGCAGGATTTGGTTGAGTGATTACCTGAAATCTGCATTATCTTTTAATGGAGCACTCAGAAAACAGTGAGCCAATCAGAAGACACGCAGAAAACAGTCAGAAGAGAGAGCTGATTGGCTCACTGACCTGTTGTTGCCAGGGCTCTGAGAGAGGTATGTAAAACTAAATCTAGATGGTTTTTAGTCCTTAAAACCACAAATATATTTTCTCATAGATATCAACATGACAATCAAAGCAACAAATAAAACACTGGAAAAGTGTCAAATATGGGACCTTTAAAAAACCAGCAGGCCTTCCTTTAATACATGTGTCCTTTATATATACATGCAACAGCAGATAGCATGATAACATCCCCACACCTCTAAGGTACACTGATGAATACTGCTTACAGTAGGCCTTTTAATTTGAAATTCAAACTACAATTAAAAGTGTGCAAATATCTGCACAAAAGTACAAGAAGCTGTTGCCTGCCAGCAAAACCAGCAATGGTTTGAAGATTTGAAGCCTTGAAGCGTTTTCGCTTCAAAAATGGCTTTAAAAATTATTGAAAAAGTTGCTGATTATTTTTCTATCAACTATCGGCCAATTGATTTATCAGCTAATCGTTTCAGCGCCACACTTGACAACATGATTAAGGCCAGGCAGCCACTAAACGTCGTTTCACATTTCATCAGCTGCTGAGCCTGAAATGCGACCAGGAGTTTGTGTCTGTCGGTTTGAAATGAAATACATAACACAACACGTCGTGGATGGTTTATCTTTTATACTGACAAGACTTTTGTTTGTTATCAGCAGCCTGTAGCATCTCTGCTCAAAGCCACAGCAACTGAGACATTCAATACCTCTCTGTGCAACTACTCTGCATTTCACCCTCCAGTTCTGCCTCATCTGGACTGAGAAAGACCAGGACCTTGATAACAGTGCGGCAGTGTGTGTATGTGTGTGTGTGTGTGTGTGTGTGTGTGTGTGTGTGTGTGTGTTGGCAACTTCGTCCACTTTCACATATTTTCAGCTCAATATTTCTCACAGCAGCAGCAGCAGCAGCAGTTAGAAAATCTTGTTTTCACTCTCACTAAATAAATAATTACAGCTTTATTACTGTGGGGCGCAGCTCGGAGCCGGTGGGGAACACAGGGTTTCTGCTTGTTTGTCATCTGGAAAAAAAAAAAAAACCAAAAACATAAAGTGCTCCATCTCCAAAAGACGATCCAGTTTTTGGAAGCACGACATTTAATCCTTGCGCCGATATTCCTGTGACGCTTCTTTTCGTCGTGATTGGCGGAAACCTGGGTGATAAACATATTCTGGTGCATGAAGAGGATGGGTACAGGTAGAGAGGAGAGGACGGAGAAAAAGGGCGTGAAGTGTCTACTGAACTGATGAGTTGTGATAAGGAGCGACCGCGCCGTCCTGTTGGGGAGGGGGAATGTCATTCCACTGCTGAGGTCCCAGGAGGGGGATGAGTCAAGGCCGAGGAACGCGGGGCCAACAGAACAGCCTGAAACTCAGACCATGATTTTTTCATTTTGGAAACTCTTGGTATTTGTCATGTTCTGTGCAATGAAACCGACTGGAAATGCCTCTTTTATGCCTGCTGTCACAATTATTCATTCAGACTTATTTTCACGCCCTCTCAGCTTCCTCAACTCCTTTTTTTTTTTTAATGTACTGACATTAAGTCTATAGACAGTTTCATTTTGTAAACAACATCATGCTGTTGCGGATGCTTGTTCTAACAGCTGACCAGATGTGTTCGAGGGGTTGCAGTGTCTCCTAGCAACAGTAAAATGTTATGGCGCTTCAGGGCAAATCTGAAACCACAAACACAGATTTCTATACTGTGCAGCACATCATGCTCAAAGTGTGACTGCAAGTTGCACTTTCTAAACATCGTGAGATTCTGTGTTTATTCTGCACACCGCGCAGCTTGATCACGGATCACGGCTTTAGCGCCGCCGCTTCCTCGGGTTGTTAGTTGCGCCGAGGCTCTCGAAAACGTGCCCACAGGCCTCTTATCTTATCAGCCAACCAGCAACAACCCACAGGAAATGAGACGCACGACAGTGACGCCGCAACAACAACAACAACGCTCATCTGTCAACAGGCACTGGCTCAATTACCACACAGTAGCACGAAGACTCGCACAAAACAGGACGTGGATAAACTGGATTGCTGACGTGATGCAAACTAAGTCATTAGTCGCATCCATATAGGGAAACCAAAAGAACGGGGGGACAGAGGTGTTGTTTTATTCGGCGCATCAGTGCGAAAGAGGAAGTGGTAAACTTCTCGCCGCCTGCACGTAAATCCGCCTTTTTCTAATCATGAGTGTGTGTTTGTTTTTGATGCAGGCCCTTAAATTACTGTACTTGTTTGCTGCTTCTGTCTGGAGACAGAGAGAAAGAGGGGGGGGGGGGGATATAAAGAGAAAGACAGAGATAAAGACAGGAACAGATTCACAGAGAGAGAAACAAAGACTGAGACAAACACATAAAGCGAGAGAAAGGGGGAGAGAGACACAGAGAGAGAAATAAGAGAGAGAGAGAGCGATAAGGATGCTGGATGTGTGTACTGCATCCCAAGGGATCACTTACTCAGTATAGACACAGTACTGGAGGACAGAGCGCAACAAGGGTTCATTGGCCAAAATCTCTCCTCTTTCCACACACATACACACACACAGTCCCTCCAAGCAATATTCCTGTAAGCACTCGTCCACTGAGAATAACTGCATTGACTGAAGTGGAGAGGAGGAAGGAATGTAAGAGGATGATAGAATGAGGGGAGGAGGAAAAAAAAAATAAAACAGAGGGATCAGGACGAAAGCAGGAGGAGGAGGAGTGTCCACCTGGCTGGTGTCCAGGGGAATTAAACAGTCTGTTTACCATCTCAGCGCCTCAGCAGCGCCATGTTAGCCTAATGGCATGGACATGAAGCCAATTGATTTGTGGACCAATAGACCTGTCCCACCGCACAGGCAGATTACCTAGATCACTGGCTCCGCATCGAGTAGACATCGCCTCTCATTCGCACCCCACAGGCAGTGGAATGTGAACAAGGTTTAATGTGTGTCTGTGTGTGTGTGTGTTGTGTGTGTGTGTGTGTGTGTGTGTGTGTGTGTGGGCAAGCTTGCATATTTGTACACGTGTCCCTGGGATTAGAACATGAAACAAGGGGCCGGGTTATATCTGTTAGGGTTAATTCTCAGCCTGGATATTGTCGCCGTCAGGTAAAAACTTCGCTCCTCTATGGGTTTGAGGATCCAAGTGCCGGGTAATAATGTTCAGGCACCATTGTATCTTTAAAGCGCTCATCATACCCTATTACCCCTGCAGAACACTGCGCTCCCAGAATGCCTGCTTACTTGTGGTTCCTTGAGTCTCCAAAAGTAGAAGGGGAGGAAGAGCCTTCAGCTATCAGGCCCCTCGACTGCTGAACCATCCTCCATCTTCCTTTTTGATAAAGCTTATAGGTAGGGCTGACTCAGGTGAGCCTTGACCCATCCCCTAGTTTTGCTGCTATAGGCCTGGACTGCTGGGAGACTTCCCATGATGCACTGAACTCCTCTCTCTTCCTTTCTGTCTCCATCTGAACGCATTTATATCCCATTAGTAGATGTTACCAACTCGGCATCTTCTCTCTCCTGCAAACCGCCTACTGCCTCCATGGTCCTGCTCAACACCCACTGCTACAATCATTATTATCAGTCTCATTATTAGTCTCATATCTATTACTACATCTCTATGTCGACCTTCTACTGTGCTATTCTCTCTTTCCTCCTCTTGCATAGAGATGAAGCAATTTGCCCCTTAAGGACCCCTAGCGGTCCTCAGACCCCACTTTGAGAACCACTGGCCAACATAATGTTAAAAAAGATGTGACTGCACCAAAAGTAGTCACAAACTTATCTTATGTTGCATTAATAGTACGTTATCTAATAGGCTATCATATATCAAAGTATACTTAACAATAGTCAAAAATACTTAAAATTCAAATTATTTCACTACGACATAAGTGATGTAATATTTACAGATAACAGACACATAGTCATAAAGTTGTGGAGATAATGTCAAAGTGCTGGATTAACAGTTGATGATGTAATTTAAAGTATAAGTGGAGATTCAAACAACTCTGTATATCATAATAACCACACAAAGTTTCTTTTTGGATGTGAAATCTGCATCTTTCAAACCGTCATTTCAATATTTTTGAATTGTAAACATATTTGTACTCATACCAATCTCCTTCTCTCAAAAAGATTTGATGAACGGCAAAAACGGCTAAAAGCTTAATTCATTTTTTTGTTGGAAACAGGTGACACTTGATAAATAGAGCGTCACCTCACAACAATAATATGAAGTATTATACAGTAAACATGTGACACTCTCATGTAGAAGCGAGAAGTTCAGCGAGTATTATTTTCCCATGGATGATGCACATTTGTGGCATTAACAGTGCATATTCTTTCTAATTGAATCTTACACCCAAATTAAAAAAAAAAAAAAAAAAAAAAAAAGAAGCTTGCTGCGGGACAATGAAAGACCACACACACTTGAAACTACAGTTGTCTGTGTGTATGGCCGTGCAGTGAGAATAATTCCACATTTTCCACAGTTTTCACTCATGTCACTGTCCCAGTTGATAAGCATGAAAATCCATTTATCTACAAAGGAACTGTATGGCCCATATTGGACAATGTCTCTTTCATGGTCCCTCGCAGGCCCTTTTTCCGTCCACAAAGCCGCCCAACTGACTCCACCACGTCTGTAATAGGCCACATTCATTTGATATAGACACATCAAGGGAGATATTGCAGCGGTTTCGCCGTGCATCAAGAGGACTAGAGCTGGTTCACAGAGACAACAATATGCTCTGAACATAAAAGAACAATGGATACAGGCAGATGCAGATAGGAAAAAAAATAAATAAATACAGTGGACACCACGCAGGCCTGCATATAAACACCGAACATGTATCCTTGAATGAATGGAAACCCATATGGGGGCACGGTAAGGCTCACTGTCATCATCATTCAGCCTTTTCCCCCTTTTGAGTGCTGTGAGCAGGAGGATGGAGATCCAGAGTTAGGCCTCTGAGGATGAAGAGGAAAAGGAGGAGGAGGAGCCGTCAGATTACAGATTAGAAGGTGGGGAAGTGGTGGGATTAAACATGCGGTCTAGATGGTAGCCCGACTAATACAGCTCACAGCTCGGCGAAGGGCGTTGTCAAATTTAGTCCTGTGGATTATGCTGTGGTTCGACCACTGACAAGTCGCACTGAGGGAAATGTTTCAAAGAAAAACAACTCTCCTGGATATTGTTATTGCAACGCTTTCCACAGGGGTCAATGTTATTCATTGCTCACCTAATCCATATTTGTGTAAATGAGGTGCACAGAGCTTTACAACACAAGGCAGACACAAAAACCTCTGAGACTTTGGTATTAACAACGATGCTACGTCTTAACCACCCTCTGGCTAATGCAGCTAATGAATGAGAAAGCGCTAGCAGGCTAACGGCTCTAATTCTCCTTCACAGGCTATCATGTTGCAGCCCGGAGACAGATCAATACCATTTGCTCAACACACAGGAGGCCCGGGAATCTATAAAAGGGCTTTTATTGAGTAATTAAACACCCATTACTGTCCCATGCAGCCAAACAATAAATTTGATCAGCCTCTCAGGCACAGATCCAGCCGTGATTAATACTCAGTGCATGCATGACATAAAAGACCACAATGACATTTTACTAAGTCCTGTCTTAGACCCTTTGACGGTGCGGGGACGAGAGTTCGGCTGCTTACAGTGACAGTTTCAAGGTTGTTCAGTGCAGCCGGACCTTCAGAGAGCTCCATGTGCACTGAGCAGGATTTTGTGGAGCTCAGCAACGACATGCCGTCCGCCCCTGCCAGCCTGGGAATGGAGGCCCACCGGTACCCCCTGTCCTGGGGCCGCCGTGGCTCTGATTTCCATAAAAGACACAGAGTCTAGCGGCAGTGAAACGGCTCGGACAAAACTTTTTATATTTGCACTTTAGACTGTCACCTCCAAAAGGCTGAAAGTACAGTCAGGTCACCACCTCTAGAGGTTATTAATATTGATTATTTGGAGTTTAATAAATGGTTTATAACTCATTATAATGTTGCCATAACCTGATATAAATAAATGATTAACATAGAGTATATTGAAAAAAAAAGATATATATATAAAGGATATATGTAATACCAAGTTATATTACGGTTAAACTTTTTTTTATTGCTGCAAATTAATCTCACTTTTAAAAATGTAATGTTTGAGAAACTGTACAGAATAATGCAGGTTCCATGCTTTAAGCGTGTGAAGAAAAAAAAAAAAAAAAAGAAAAATGCCCACACTGCAAAGCCTATTTTGACAAGCACTTTGATTCTTTTTCAGCAGAGTGGGAACACTATCATGTCACAGTTGTACTGGTCGTTGCTTTACTATCCCCCCTTTCAGAGTAGCTGTGGGCTCCCCTTTTTTTTTTTTCTTTTTTTTTTCCAATTTCCCAATGTCCTTTTCTACACTTGCACAATTCAAAAACCTGTTACAATCACATCCTTGTTGGAGAATATTTAGCGTTGTTGAGCCAACAATATGGCATCTGGGTGATTCTCCTAAATATGAATGGCCCATTCACAGGGCTCAATGGAGTCGCTTGGCAATGGCCCGTCTTCCCCTCCCTCCTCCATACTCAAAACAATATTCAGCGCAGCAGTCTTGGCACTTTTCCCCGAAATCAACAAAAGAGGAACTCGAAGCTGTCCCTGAAACCCTCAAAGCATTAAGCCTCTGTGAGATGCAAGTACTTGGCACAAGCAAAGCGATTTAACGACAATGGGCAAATCATACAGTGCTTTGTGAGATTTAGGGGATACAATAGCACTCCGTTTCCAAAGCACACATTAGTAAGCATGTCATTGGGACCCCCTGGGGGATTTGAGCAGCCTAGAGGATTGTGTAGTGAAGAGGATAAATATATGTTACTGGGCAAGAAGATGGACCACTGCCAGTGCCTCCCTCCTTCACACAACATACTGCATGGAATACATTAATAGAATAATCTTCTCACAAACTAACCCACAAACTGAACCCATTTGGCTTGTTAAGCATATACATTGCGGCGCATCCAAAATCAATTTACAACCATTTAACAGAGCTCAAGGGGTGCTGATGAGGAGAGTCTTAGCCTTATAAAAAAAAAAAAAAAAAAAGAAAAAGAAGAAGACGAACAAGCTCCTGCCATGAAAATAAGACAAAAAAAAACAAACACTTGTTATAAATGTGCGGCGCTTGCAGCCATGCTGACCTCTGAGTACTAAACAAAACCAACAACGGACAAGCAGACACCCACTCAAAAGTCAATACCATGCGTGCCTCCTATTCCTCTTGTATGGTTAATGCATGATGCCAGGTAGGGGAGACAGACGGAGAGTAGGATCTCATTATACACTGCATGCTATCATTAGTTATCTACCACATGTGTCCATCCTGCCAACAGAGTCGTACAAGCAACATCCTAATGCTCTCGCCTGCTTCCAGTGGGGAAACTTGGCCCACACACACACACACACACATAATCTAAGTTAAGCATACAAACACCTTTCTTACCCGACAGGCCAGGGGTGCACGAGCATACACAGGTTTTAAGTCACTTCTCAAGCAACAATACTGAGCTTCTCCGCTTCCAGCTCCTCTAACGGGCGAGTCTGCTGCTTCGCATCGTTAGAAACTGTCTCTGTAACCGTTGTTCGGACAGAACAAGACATTTGAAAGTGTCACATCAGACTCTGAGAGACTGGAATGGAAGGTTTGCGGTTGTTGGCTATTAGCTGCAGGACGCAGCGAGTGACACGTCACTGAAGCGCAGATGAAAGTTAGATAATGCACTAAGAGATGAAATGAGCTGATTAATAGATCGACAGAGAAGTGGAGCGACTGTTTCAGTAATTAAGAAATTGTGTTGTAAAAAGAGTGAATACATAATATAATTTGTGAGGATTTCCCGCTTGTCTTCATCATATGTGATTTCTGAAGATGTCACCTTTGGGCTCTCGGAGGTTGTGACTGGGATTTCTTTCCTATTCTTTGAAATTTCAAAGACCAAAGGATTAATCGATTCATCGGGGGGAACAAAAAAAAAAAAAAAAAAAAAAAAAAAGAATTAATCGATAATTTAATCGGCCGCATGAAATAATTAGCTGCAGCCTTTCAAAAGAAAAATCCGGAGCTATTTCACAGCAGCAGTTGTTTCTGCTCTTGTTCCCAGTTTGTGTCCATCTCCCAGAGGCCACAGGCAGCTCAGTGATGCTGTGCCACACGCCCAGCCACTCAACATCCTTTGTGTCCATCCCCTGGCAGCCTGCCAAGCTTGAACACACACACACACACACACACACACACACACACACAAACTGAAATTCTGCCTCATACCCAATGAGCCATTGTTCATTAACGCGCACGCACACCTTTGCCGCCTGGCAGACACAGAAGTGTCCGACTTACTTGCTGGATGCTTCGCTAATCAAGACGTTCAAACTGAGCTGCAGACAGGAGGTGGGGTGGTGGGGGGTGGTGGCGTGGAGGGGGAGACGGTGGCGTGGGGTGATTGGGGGGGGTGGGGTGGGGGGGCAGCGGCAGCAGACGGCCACTATCCAGCCGAAGCTCGCTGTTAACAAAATCAGATCATCCAGCCAGAGCCGGCAAGAGAGGAGCAGCGGTGGCAAGAGATTACAGTCAGATCCCTCCTCTCTCTGAGCTGTCATTTTCTTTGGCCCCTGTAAGAAAAAAAAAAAAAAAAAAAAAGGCTCTCTCTCTCATCTGCGTCCTCCATCATCGGGCCAAATGAGTGGCGAGCTCCCCCGCACATCAATGCACAGTTTAACTTAAGACTTCCATGGCAATAACCTAATTAGAAACGGCGCCTTCTCATTTGAAGGCACAATGTAAAGGATAAGCTGTTCGCCGCCATGTCTATTGAGGTCTAATGGTGCGGAATATTCCAAAGTGGAAGTTGGATTTTTTTTTTTTTTTTCTTTTTTAATAAGTCCTTAGCATATTTAACGCTTCCACACTGAATGTTTTAATATCTGCCTGAGAATCCGGGCCATGGGTGGTGGAGATTGCCGGCAAGGAGTAAAGGGAGATGAGCGGGGGTCTGCTTAAAATTCAGGAAAAAGAAGTGGAGGAGGAGGGAGGGGGGGTCGCAAAGAAGGTGGGAGGGAAGGGAGGAAAAAAAAAAAATCCACAGCTTTGATTTGATTAACAACCTATGAAAATGACACATTACATAAAATGAAGAAACTTCAAACATGTGAGAGTTCAAAGAAAGTGAGATAATGCTTTTAATGCTGGAATTAACACGGGAGTGAATTCAGCTGAACCGGGAAACAAGGGGTGGAAGAGCCTGGAAATTTTGTGACACTGATCTGAGATCAGCTTTGGCCCTTGTGGCTCAAATGGTTCCCATCTGTTATGTAGACCTGAGCTGACCCTGGAGCTGCTGTTGTTCGGCTCTGACACACTTATTCTCATCTGAAACATCCATTTCATTTCTTTTTCTTAAAAAACATAAAAAAAAATTTTTTTTTAATGAGTTCTGATCAAATCGTGACCCTCTGCAGAAAACTGATCAAACACACCACAGCTGACACCATGATACATCAGAGCATTATCTTGGTATTCAGTAGCCTATCACAGCAGTGAGCTGTGAGTATTACCCCTCACCTTAAATACACCCATCAGATTTTGACTGGGTAATAATCAGTCAGCACTGGGAGAGCGAAGTGAGGGCAGAGCGGATATATGTTTGACAAAATGTTCAATTGCAACATGAAAAAAAAAAAATCCCTCAACCATCAATTGTCACTCACACCAACACTGACCCTCAAAAAAAAAAATCCCAAAACCCCTATTTAAAAGAAAAAATGGAGTGAATGTACCAATGAAAGAGGGGAGAAGGAGGAGGAAAAGGAGGAGGAGGAGGAGGAGGAGGAGGAGGAGGAGGGGGGAGCACTGAGTGGATCATGGTGTCAAGGATTTAAGGAACTGGCGTCCGCTCATCTACGGAGAGAAACGCGTCTCGGGCAGCGGCGCTACCGACAGCTGCCCGCCGTCTCCGGGAGAGGAACTCAGATCTGCGAGGAGGGGCTGTCAGCGAGCATACAGGGAAACAACACAAAGACTACACAGCCCCACTACAGTTAGCTGACACACACAGCCCCAGCACTGTCTTCTGGGACAGAGAGAGAGAGAGAGAGAGAGAGAGAGAGAGGGAGAGAGAGAGAGAGAGAGGAGGGGAAATAAGTGGACAAAGAGTGAAATAGATGAGAGAGCAAGGAGACAAGACAGGCTGACGCACTG